>NC_085041.1:6051703-6084203 GCF_963692335.1 Osmerus eperlanus
CTCTCCGGTCTTCGCAACAACAGATCCAACTCACTCTTTGTAACACATAGGCTGTAGAAACTGTCACTGTGCGAAGTCATTCTGAGTAATGACAATGTTGGGTATGTATGTACCAGACAGATTTTCTTTGAAAACCTCCCAAGTCCAGGATGGGATCGGGCTTTATACGGCAAGACGAGTGAAAAAGGTTAGTTTAATTGGACAAGACAGCTCGATAGGGTCAACTTTACACCGGTAAAAGATGCACCAACTTTCAAAAGTGAGTTAAAAAGTGACATAGAGAGTTTTCCGTTTGCGGTACGTACATGTTTTCTAGCCTCTCAACCAACACGAAGGTTCTCTGACGTGTAGTGCCACGTAGATACCGATTAACACCGATTCCCGTGTTAGCACAATGCTCAACAAAGCATCCACACCACAACCAAATTAGTGTAATTGTCAGTAATATACTAATTATAAGGCCACTACATTACGTTGATTGCACAAATCAAAGATTGCAGAGAACTTTGTTCAACTGTCAAAACAAGTTTGTCGCTCCGTCCGTAAAGTAGGCTAGGCAACAATATCGGTATTTTTCAGAAAATGTTCACTTTGATAAATAGACCGGATTATAATCATGACCACTGCTATTGTCACGCTGTTGCTAAACATGTAATAATTCTCTACGCTCCTAAAAGAAAGCATGAATGCTTCATTCATGAAGAGCACATTGACCACGCCCCCAGCATTTTGAGACAGTTCCCAGGAAAGATGTCTATGAGCGGATTCTTCCAGAGAACAATGATCAACAGATCACTTAACATCCATATCCCAATAAACATCTGGGGAATTCTCCACACTCATTGTGTTCTAGTGAATAATATTGGATGTAGAAATGGTGTGGCGTGATGTTTATGACTTTGCTTTTCTTCCCAGGGGGAGAAATTTGGTCCATTTGCAGGAGAGAAGAAGCTTCCGGGAGAGCTGGACGAGAGCACCGACACCAGACTGATGTGGGAGGTGAGGACTGCCTGAAGTCACTCCTCACCTCACCAACCTCACACTCCCAAGATCACTTATTGGAATTACATTCTTGAATTCTATTGACTCTAATGCAGACCAAAGGGAACAGTTAAGCACGGGAATGTCAGTGATGTTGTTGTGAACCTGCTGGTGGGGTCTGTGTGGCAGGTCCGGGGGAACAAGGGCGACGTGCTCTACGTCCTGGACGCCAGTAACCCTCGCCACGCCAACTGGCTTCGGTTTGTCCACCAGGCTCCATCACAGGAACAGAAGAACCTGGCAGCCATTCAGGTACAGAACCAGAAGGGGAGGGATGGAGAGAGAGAGAGAGAGAGAGAGAGAGTAAAAGAGAGAGAGAGAGAGGGATAGAGAGACATAGGTGTCTGACCAGTGCTGGAGCTGCTCTCACAGGGTCAGAACATTCACTTTATGAACTTAGAAACTCTGTTTACTATTACTATTAACACACACACACACACACACACACACACACACACACACACACACACACACACGGTGACTTAACCGCTGTAGCTACCAGCCACGTTGCTGGGTCTGGCAAGTCTCCAGCCTCCAGCGAAATAATCCCTCAATAGAGGAAGGAGAGAGGGAGAGGGATGTAGAACGAGATACCAGAAGAAGAACAGGACCCGAGGTCCTCACACTGTGATTGGCTCATTAATAGCCCAGGCCCAACTGTATTGGCTGTTTAAAGGTCAGTCATGTGTGTTGATGCTCTGTGGTCCATCAGCACTGACATTTATTGTGGTTTGTGTCTGTGAGATGAATTTGTGTGTCCATGTAGGGCCCTCAGCCAAAGGGACATGAGACTCTGATTTAATTAGCTGTTGACCTTTAAGGAAATGGAGGAGAAGGAGGACAGTTTAGGAGTTGGAGTGCTTGACCTCTGACCTTAATCAAGCCCGAGCAGACTTTGTCTAATGACTTCAATCCTCCGCACTCTCGTTCTGTCCCGAGTATTAAAATGTATCGCTCTCTGTGTGTAAACACCCGTCCTCTGTGTTCATCAGTCATCTAGTTAAAAAAAAAAAAAAATTGGTTAAGCAGTCCCGTGTAAGTGTGTCGTTTGAACACTGATGACAGTGTTATACGTACATATGTGGGATTTGTATAGCTGTTCTTCTGTCTCCAGGATGGGGAGAACATCTTCTACCTGGCAGTGGATGACATTGAGACAGACACGGAGCTCCTGATTGGCTACCTGGACAGTGACATGGAGGAGGAGGAGGAGGAGGAGGAAGAAGAGGTCATCAAGGACGAAGACGAAAGTAGCAAGGAGGCCAGCCATCTTGCTGAAATGGGTGGGCCGCCATGAACATCTAGCATAATCCAGATGTATCCAGTAGTACACGCGTTGTGGATGGAGACCATAATGTGTGCCCATTTGTATGCTTGTATGTGTGTGTTTGTTTGCGTGTGTCTGTGTATGGTGCGTTCATGCATGTGTGCATGTATGTTCATTTGTGTGCGTGTAAATGTGTGTGCGGTCATGTCCGTCTGCGTGCGTGCGTGTGTGTCTCTACATGTGTGTGTGTGTCCAGAGCTGGTGATTAAGAAGGAGGACCACCCGTGCCTCCTGTGTGAGAGCAGCTTCCCCAGCGAGGAGATCCTGGCTGCCCACCTCCACAGCCTCCACCAGAGGCCTGAGGAGAAGGAGTGGAAATGCAGGAACTGTGGGAAGAAGTTCCCCATCAAGCAGGCCTTGCAGCGCCAGTGAGTCGCTCCACCATTAGCACCATCAGCTACCTTAGCGGTTAGCGCCTAGCATTCTCCTACCTCGGAGGTTAGCATCTAGCATTCGATCCTATGATAGCGCTTAGCAGCTAGCATCAACCTATCTCAGTGCTGCTCGGATGTATTTGGTAGCTCCATGTCTCCTGCAGACCGGTGCTTATGTCGATGTTCTGACCTTTGACCTTTGCCCAGTGTGCTTCACTGTGCCGAGGCCCTGGGCCCCGCAGGAGACACCTCCAGAGCTCACCAGTGCACCATCTGCCACTCCAGCTTCACCTCAGAGTCCAGGTACACACAGCATGGCTTGCACGTGCCTAGAGGCCTCCAGGGAGAATGCACTTCCTGTTAGAGAGTGTGTTTCACATCTGGTAAACTGTGTTTCCTGTCTGAGAGACTGTGTCCACCATAACATGAGTGACTGTGTTTCCTGGAAGTTAAATGGTGTTCCCTGTTTAGGACACCTTTTGGTCCTGCCTGAGGAAAAAAACTGCTTCCTGCTTAGCCGTGTTTGATAAGAGACTGTGCTTCCTGTCTGAGGGTCTGTACTTCCTGTTGGAGGGACTGTACTTCCTGTCTGAGGGACTTCCTGTGTGTAGTTTTGAGCAGCACAAGGAGGCGTGTCGAGGCGACGCCCGTTCGTCTGCAAGGCTGAGAGCTGTGGGAAGAGATTCAAGAGCAGTGATGCGCTGAAAGAAACACAAAGGAAATGTTCATGCAGGTTAGCCTCCTTTTGTCTCTCCCTCTCTCAAGCCCTCTCTCTCTCTCTCATCTCTCTCTCTCTCTCTCTCTCTCTCTCTCTCTCTCTCTCTCTCTCTCTCTCTCTCTCTCTCTCTCTCTCTCTCTCTCATGCCCCCCCCTTCTCTCTCACACACAGCTAATCATTTTCATGAGGACTTGCAATGATTTCAAGTGGCCATCATTCCCTTCTGTTGCAGTTACAGTGCTTGAGCCTGATCTGTTAAACTGGCCCCTCTCTCCACACAGAGACATCGTAATGACTGACTCTATGTCAGCTGCTGGGCAGCTAGACACATGATACATCATTCCTGGATGCTAGTGAGGAGATGTGGAGAGCAGAGGTAGTCCAGATGATGGATAGATGGATAGATGGATAGAAGGATAGATGGATAGAT
The DNA here is from genome assembly GCF_963692335.1 of Osmerus eperlanus. Lineage (NCBI taxonomy): Eukaryota > Metazoa > Chordata > Actinopteri > Osmeriformes > Osmeridae > Osmerus > Osmerus eperlanus. The sequence continues at coordinate 6,055,594 of NC_085041.1, forward strand.
AGATGTGATAGATTAGGTCTGTCTGTGTTTCAGGAAGTCTGTGTGCATCAGGAAATGTGTGTCTGTGTTTCAGGTAGTGCACGGCGGAAGCTGATGTGTAACATCTGTAACAGGAAGTGCTCTTCTTCTATGAACCTACTGGAACATCGCAAGGTCAGACTTCCTCATCTCTTTCATAGCATCCGTCATTCCCCCAGTCCGAATGATTACATAGCCGACCTGACTCTAGAGAACCCATGAGCTGCTCTCAATACATTCAACCCGCTAGCATTTGATATTCCAGGCAGACTGGAGCAAATGCTCGGAGCATCTGAGAGGATTTGGGAAGAAGTGGTTTGTGTTGGTATCCGTGTGAGCAGTGTAAGACCTGCTCCTGCTGTCTCCCTGGTGGCAGGGCCAGCGCCGGGATCAGATAGATTTCCTTCTCATCCATCAGTGCTCTTCATTCCTCCAATCTCAGGTTCCCCTGACGCCCTCTCTACTCTTATTCTCTCTCCGGTCTCTCTCTTTTCTCTGCCACTCTCTCTTTCTCACTTTGTGTTTCTCTCTCCCCCCTTTCTCTTTTTCTCTTGCTCCCTCTCACTCTTTGGCGCTCTCTTTCTATTTCTTCCCTTTGCTCTCTCTCCCTCCTCTACCCCCCCCCCCTCTCTCTCTCTCTCTCTCTCTCCTCTACCCCCCCCCCTCTCTCCTCCTCTCTCCTCTACCCCCCCCCCCCCTCTCTCTCTCTCTCTCTCTCTCTCTCTCTCATCTCTCTCTCTCTCTCTCTCTCTCTCTCTCTCTCTCTCTCTCTCTCTCTCTCTCTCTCTCTCTCTCTCTCTCTCTCTCCCCCCTCTCTCGTTGGTTCCCACCAGGAGCTGGACTTTATGTTAAACTTGTTACATTTTCCGACCGTGTGACAAGGCACAGCCAGGTCGGTTACAGTTTCACAAGCTCGGGCCCCACAGAGCTTGTGAACCCAGGAGACAGACAATGGGTCTTCAACTGCCGGCGTCAGCATTCCTCTTGGTGCTCATCTGGAAAACCCTTCCCCCCCCCCCTGCTCCCCCTTCCCTGAATCTGAGAAATGACAGGATCTCAGAGAGGTTCTAACATTACCGTATCCTCACAGACTACTGTGCTAGAGGCAAGGTATTCACATCGCCAAGCTATCTCATCCAGAGCCATCTTCGCCTGCGTCCCCGCTGAAATATTAGCATGATCTTTTGACGTTGACTATCTGATTACTTTGGCTTTGGCTCCTTAAGCGATGGTTATTCGGCCCATTGGGGGTTATTTATGAGTCTGGTTTGGGTCTGGTTCATTTTCCTCTGTCAACATCAGTCCGGTGAGGGGAGCCAAGAACACACATCCATCCTGTCTAATGAGACCTACGTCCCCTGCCTCACCCATCATGCCCGGCCTTACCAGGAAATACTGATGCTGTTCATAAAACAGGTCACTGAATCAAATAACGTGTTCACCTTGGGCCGAGTCTTCTCTGTGATCCGACTCTCTCATCTGAGCACATGAGCTGTGAGTTTAAGGAGGAAACAAGAGTAAGTGAGAGAGACAGAGGATACCTAAGTGAGCTATCCTTTTCCTATAACAAGAGTTCCAGCTGCAGCAGAGAAAGCAGGGATGGTCTACCTACACACCAGAACAGGACAGCAAGTCCTGAGCCCGAATAGAAGGAGATATCACCACTGAGTTTAGGACAAAGACACTCCCTTTGTGTTGGGTTAGCAGTGGAGCCCTCAAACTTTCTCTAATGACGACTTTGCTCCAAAGCTACTTACTGTGAAGCAGACATTTTCATAATTTGATACTCAATCTGGGTCTTACTGCTGCAGTCTAGCTGCACGGTATTAGCATAACTTATTCTAGCTAGCATGAGGCAGACAAGCTATCAAATGGACTATTATTGTACAGTAACTGGCTATCAGGGAAGGGATTGGAACTTTTCATGTCTCTTATAAAGTTTCTGCTCGAGACATTGGAGAGCATTGAAAGGAAATCTTTGTGTGTGCGAGAGCATGTGCCTCGAGTAGGGGTAGCGTGTACTGTGCGTGTTTAAAGAGGACAACTTCAAGGTCACAGTGGTAATTATAACACAGTAAACACGGCAGGACTGTAATGCAGACCTCCTTTAACAACAAGCACCTCTCACAGTGATGTGGACCACATGTTTAGCCTGCTGTGTGTGTGTCTGTGTGTGTGTGGGTAGGTACACGAGATCTTCGACTGCCATGCTTGTGACAAGAAATTCATCTCTACCAATCAGCTAAAGCGGCACATGATCACACACTCTGGTAAATACTCACACCCGCCCCCACACACACACACCACACATACAAACATACCACACACACACTCAGGGAACCACACACGTACCGCACACACCATGCACTCACTCATTCACTCATTCACTCATTCACTCACTCACTCACTCACTCACTCACTCACTAAGGTAACTACTCACACACACATACACACTCAGGGAACTTCTCTCTCTCTCACACACACACACAAACACACACACACACACACACACACAAACACACACACACAGGTAACCACACGCACACACACTGCCTCAGGCTGAGTCTGTGTCCGTGTGTCCGTCCAGAGAAGCGCCCGTACACCTGTGAGGTCTGCAGTCGCTCCTTCAAGCGCCTGGACCAGGTGACCGCTCACAAGATCATCCACAGCCTGGACAAACCCTACAAGTGCAAACTCTGCTGGAAGGAGTTTGCCCACCGCAACGTCTACAAGAACCATAAGAAGGTGAGGGGAGGAAGAGGGAGGAGGGAAGGGGGGGGGGGAAGAGAGAGGAGAAGAGGGAGGAGATGGGATGGCTGAGGGTGGAGGGAGAGGGAGAAAGGACGGCGGAGAGGTGTATGGATGCTTGAAAGGGGTCAGGGGTCAGGGTGAGGAGACAGATCGTATGCAGATCTGATCACTGTTATGATGAGGACCAGGCATCCCCAGAACACACAGTCAGTCATAGTAACACAAACACAAACTGATCTTAATAGCTTCAAAGCTGGCGCAGTGTGTTTAATCCTGCCCCTGACCCCAGCCCCTGACCCCAGCCCCCGACCCTGATGGGGTTTGTTGACCCTGCGGAGTGTGGCGTCCCTCAAACAGACAGGTGGGAGACAGAGAGGGCCTTCAGATCAACAGAAGCACTTTGAACACATAAACCCCTCCAGCTACTTGTCTTCATCAAGTCAACAAACCCCTAACCCTCGGCCCAGCCCCAACCCCACCCTGCCCCAACCCCACCCTGCCCCACCCTTCCCAGCCCACCCCCAAATCCAACCCCCCCAACCAACCCAGATATTTTTCGAGAGAAAGAGATCCAGTGAGACAGAGAGAATAAGAAACCGAAAGAGAATGACAGAGAGAGAATGCGAGCGATAGAGAGAGAGAGAGAGATCATCCTGTGGATGTGGTGTCTCTGCAGACCCACTCGGAGGAGAGACCGTTCCAGTGTGAGGAGTGCAAGGCCTTGTTCAGAACACCCTTCTCCCTGCAGCGCCATCTACTCATCCACAACAGTAAGTGTGTGTGTGTGTGTGTTTGTGTGTGTGTGTGAGAGAGTGTATAAGGCCCTATTCCCTGCAGCCCTTTTGTGTGTGTGTGTGTGTGTGTGAGTGTCTGTGCATGTGTGTGTCTCCCCAAGTATTCAGGGACCTCATTCTCCTAACAACACCAGTCGACAGCAACCAAACAACCAGAAATATTCCCACAGATGCTTCTTCTGATTTCCTGGCCCCTCCAGGGTTAGGGCACAAGGTAGAGGAACCAGGGCTGGGGGCCAGATAGAGGGACCCGGAAGGGCTGGGCTGAGCAGGGACTGGGGAGGACTGGGGAGGGCAGATCCTCCAGACAGGGTCCTGGCAGGATGGAGTCCTGCTCGTCCTCTCCCCAGTCTAGACCGACGATGACGCAGAGATTGTGAAGCTCGAGGCATTTCCTGTCAGCGTCTCTGGAGACAGATCACTCCTCATACAGAACTCTGGGATACGGAGCCTCCGGACAGACCAGCGCCATGTATCAGGTGCTGGGATGGCAGTGTGTGTGTGTTGGAGTGAGTGTGTGTGTGTGTGCGACTCATACTGTGAGAAAACGAGGAACAGCTGGGATAGTGTTTTCACTGTCATACAGAGTTGTCGTTTTCAAATCAGCAGAACATGAAGTGTACCTTCAGCTAAGGTCAGGGTTCACAGTGGGCTTCCCTGGAAAGCCATCCAGACACTTCATGAAGGTGTGTGTGTCTGAGGGTGTGCGTGTTTGTGTCTGAGGGGGTGTGTGTTTGACGGTGTGTGTGCTTGAGGGCGTGCTTGAGTGTGTGTTAATGTGCATGGTTTGTATTAACAAGAACACAGTAATGCACAAAGACTCGTACTTGTGTTCCACTTCTGTGGTAATGGAGCATGAGCCGCCCTCAGTAACCAGCGCAGCCTCTGCCAAGCACACACACACACACACTCTGTGCCAGACCATTGAAGCACTCTGAACGCCTATCATGGAAACTCCTCTTGTCCTGAATCTCAACAATAGCCTGTTGTATAGAGCTGCAGAGAACAGGCGTGAAAATAACATCATGCTTGGGTGTGTATGTTTGTATGTGAGTTTTGATGTATTTGTATGTGTATGTTTGATTGAGTGCCTGTGTGTGGGTTCTTTTGTGTTTTTTGTACCCGTGTCCGTGTGTGTGTGTGTGTGGGCTTCTCATTGGGAGTCCAGGTTGTCTAAGTGCTGTCTAGGGACATTCATATCTTTGAATGCATCATTAAACTAGGGACTAGTGTTTGCTGTGGAATGAGAGAACAATTCTACCCACAGTTCCTGTGTCCTGTATGTCAGTGTGTATACATACACCGTGTATGTGTGTGTTGATAAGTGGGTGCGTGTGTACGTGTTTAAAACGGCGTGTGTTTTAAAAGTGCTTAAGGGTTTATAAGTGTGTGTGTGTTTGCAAGGCTGCTGCAGGTGGAAGTAATTTTGGGAGTCATAAAAAAGAAAGAAACTAAACCAGGACAAACCCAGAGAGCTGCATAGTAGGAGCCCTCCACTGTCCTCCACACAATAGTGTGTGTGTGTCATTTGTGTGTGTCATTTGTGTGTGTGTGACAAACCCACGGAGCATTGTAGCAGGAGAGCGGGAGAAGTGCCCCCACTCTGCTCTTCACCACACGCCAATCCCGCTCAAATAGCTCGGAGTCCGCCAGGGAGAAATGACTTTTGGGTGTTTACAGGAACCACAATAGCCGTCTCTCTCTCTCTCTCTCTCTCTCTCTCTCTTTCTCTCTCTCTCTCTCTCTCTCTCTCTCTCTCTCTCTCTCTCTCTCTCTCTCTCTCTCTCTCTCTCTCTCTCTCTCTCTCTCTCTCTCTCTCTCTCTCTCTCTCTCTCTCTCTCTCTCTCTCTCTCTCTCTCTCTCTCTCTCTCTCTCTCCCTCCCCCCCTTCTCGTCCTCGTCCTCATCCTCGTCTGTGTCTCTGTCCCCGCGGCAGGTGAGAGGACGTTCAAGTGTGACCAGTGCGACGCCACGTTCAAGAGGAAGGACACGCTCAACGTGCACATCCAGGTGGTGCACGACGGCCACAAGAAGTACAAGTGTGACCTGTGCGAGAAGGCCTTCGTCACGCCCTCCGTGCTCAAGAGCCACAAGAAGGTGAGTCGACTCGCGAGTTCAAACGTCTCGCGGAGGGGGAGGGTGGGGGGGGGAATCGGTGCCGGGAGGCGGGCCCGAGGAGGAGGCGGGTTCAGGAGCGTTCCGTTCTGGATCGAGGCCGTTTAGAAGGCGGATCAAAGAGGAGTCGACTCGTGAGTCAAATGCCAAGCTTGAGGTGAAATCTGTGTAGGGGATTCGCGGAAGACACTTTCGATTAAACGTATAAATAAAAGGTGCGTCTAGAAGGAATCGACTCTTCAGCTGAAATCTACCTTTCGGTCCCGATTTCGACCGTATAGATATATATAATATAACGAATGTTTTTCATCACTTGGAACCACCCCTCCATTTCATCTCCCAAAGCCACGAAGCTGATGTGACTATCTGATATGGCATACCTTCCCGTCACTGTAGCCTGGTACCAGATCCATGTTGGAGCGGCGAAAGGCTACCGAGCTAGCCTGCTGACTGGGTTCTGGTCCTGTCCACAGATCAGAGCCGTGTCTGCAGATTAGAGATGGCGGTTAGGCCATTAGCTCCACAGGGTTTCAAAGCGCAGGGCAGATCCTTTCGTCAGATTACCAGGATTAATCTGACAGAGTCCTCACGGCTACAGAGCAGATTGAAACCAAACTGCTTCCTGGCACACGACTGAGGGAATGTGACAGGGAGAGATCAAATATAAGAGTGAGGGAGAGAGAGAAAGAGAGAGAGCTGAAGAGAATGAGAGAGAGAGAGAGAGAGGGAGGGAGGGAGGGAGGGAGGGAGGGGGAGGGGGAGGGGGAGGGGGAGAGGGAGAGGGTGTTTCACAGCACAGCAGTTCTGGCCCAGCTCTGGACTGATAGCATTTGTGTTATGACTGTGTATAAAAAGTATAGTGTTTGTCAAGTTATTAATTACACATATATATCATTCATATATTTTCAAGTGTTGTTGATGAATGTATTCAAACAGCCATCAATTTCAGAGTTGAGGAACATTACGTTCCCTAATACTGCAAAGAAGTGGAGAGAGAGAGAGAGAGAGAGGGTGAGAGTGTGAGAGAGAGAGAGAGAGAGAGAGGGAAGGGAAGACGGAGGGATAGAAAAGAAAAAGTGCGAAAATGAGGGAGAGAGAGAGAGAGAAAGTGACAGAGAGAGCCAAACGGAGGGAAAGAGACAGAGAAAGTGTGTGTGTGTGTGAGAGAGAGAGAGAGAAATGGGTTCCAGTCCACAGGAAACTGAGGAGCTTTCCCTTTATGAAGTCAAAATACCAGTGATGTTTCTGCCTGTCGTACAAACAACCAACATGGAGACATGGGAGAGGCATCTGGCACACACGTGAGTGTGTGTGTGAATGAGTAGAGTGTGTGTGTGTGTGGACAGGGCTTATGTAACCAAACCCTGTGGGGGGGGGGGGGGGGGTGGAGGTGGTAGAAGGATGGAGGGATGGAGGAAGGTGGGGTTCCTGTAATGTTGTGCTGGAGTTGAAGCTGTCAGTCATGCTGGTGTTTATTTAGAGAATTTATAACAGACCAGGAGCACAACTCGGAACACACGTTGCCACATCGAGTGAAGAGTACGCAAGGAGAGAGACAGATGGAGGGAAAACAAGATATATAGAGGGAAAGAGAGAGAGAGAGATAAATTCCAAAACGTGGAATGAAAAAGTAAGACTTGCTAGAGCTGCAGCCCTCTCTCTCCCCCTCCCTCTGTCTTTACCTCCTTCTTTCTCTCTACCTCCCTCTCTCTCCTTTCTCTCTCCCTCCCCCTCTCTCGGGGTCTGAGAGATCCACCCCTGGCAAGTAAAGAGCATGTCTGTGTGTTTGTGTGTCAGTATGACAGAGAAGTACTGTCTCCCTAAACTTTTCCATGTTTTTGACCCCAGACACACACAGGGGAGAAGGAGAAGATATGTCCCTACTGTGGACAGAAGTTTGCCAGCAACGGCACCTTGAGAGTCCACATCCGAAGCCACACAGGTCAGTAGAACACATACCCAACCAGGCTAGCTAGCAACAGAGGATAAGCTAGCTAGCAGGCTATCCCCGAGGACCAGAATGCTAACACTGTTACAGAGAGTTGAGGTAGCTTGCAGGGAAGTGGAGACTAACTAGCTGTGAATTGGAGGCTATCTTGCAGGCTAGTCCCCAGCCCAGAATGCTAACACTGGCCCAAAGAGTGGATGTTCATTAAACTGCCTTTAACTGGAGAGCTACACATTCCTGTGTGTTTCCCTACCAACAGACTGGTGCAAAGTTCTGGCAGAGCCACACATTCTCTCCTTCCTTCCCTCCCTCCTTTCTCGCGCCCTTGATCCCTCCCTCTCTCCACCACCCCTCACCCCTCCGTTCTTTCTGCTTCTTGTACCTTAGCTGTTTTCTTCTCTTCTCACTCCCTCTTCTGCGTTATCTCTCCTGTCTGTCTCCCCCCCCCCGGTTCTGCAGATCCTCCCTCCACTCCCCCTCTCCTGCTACTCTCCTCCACTCCTCCTCAGTCTCCACAGCTCCTCCACTCCTCCTTTTCTCTGTCCATCCCTCATTGCCTCCTCTCCTCCCCCCAGTCCTCCTCACCCTCTCCTCCCCCCAGTCCTCCTCACCCTCTCCTCCCCCCAGTCCTCCTCACCCTCTCCTCCCCCAGTCCTCCTCACCCTCTCCTCCCTCCAGTCCTCCTCACCCTCTCCTCCCCCCAGTCCTCCTCACCCTCTCCTCCCTCCAGTCCTCCTCACCCTCTCCTCCCCCCAGTCCTCCTCACCCTCTCCTCCCCCCAGTCCTCCTCACCCTCTCCTCCCTCCAGTCCTCCTCACCCTCTCCTCCCCCCAGTCCTCCTCACCCTCTCCTCCCTCCAGTCCTCCTCACCCTCTCCTCCCTCCAGTCCTCCTCACCCTCTCCTCCCCCCAGTCCTCCTCACCCTCTCCTCCCTCCAGTCCTCCTCACCCTCTCCTCCCTCCAGTCCTCCTCACCCTCTCCTCCCTCCAGTCCTCCTCACCCTCTCCTCACCCCAGTCCTCCTCACCCTCTCCTCCCTCCAGTCCTCCTCACCCTCTCCTCCCTCCAGTCCTCCTCACCCTCTCCTCCCCCCAGTCCTCCTCACCCTCTCTTCCCCCCAGTCCTCACCCTCTCCTCCCCCCAGTCCTCCTCACCCTCTCCTCCCCCCAGTCCTCCTCACCCTCTCCTCCCCCCAGTCCTCCTCACCCTCTCCTCACCCCAGTCCTCCTCACCCTCTCCTCCCCCCCAGTCCTCCTCACCCTCTCCTCCCTCCAGTCCTCCTCACCCTCTCCTCCCTCCAGTCCTCCTCACCCTCTCCTCCCTCCAGTCCTCCTCACCCTCTCCTCCCGCCCAGCTCTCCATCTGAAATCCTCCCCGGCTAAGTAGCTCCGACAAACAATGGCGGCTTCCCTTCCTCGTTCTCTCTCTAATCCCTGGAATGCGTTGCTATCTTAGGCTGGATTAAGACGTCCAGTCCAAACTCAATCAGAGCTATCCGACCACCATCGGCTCCTCCATCACAGCCATCACCCCCCGCCATCTAAACAGGCAGATCCCCCAGGATCCCTCACACCTCCCCCCCTCTCCTCTAGCGCTGTGTGGGACGAATGTAGCCGTAAATTCCGACCGTTCCTCGACTAGGACCACCGCAAATACTGTTGGGACGACGCACTCCTGATCCTCGATGGTGCACTTCTGATGTGCTTTCTGGATGCTCTGTTTTGTACATCTGTTTGGTCGTAAGCGTCTTTTCGAGATGAATGAGATGTAAATGTGGCAGATGTGAGAGGAGCTGGGCTGACGGGGGGAGGTTGATCTGGGCTGGGTGCGAGTGCAAGTGGAAGATCGTTTCTCCCTCCCCCAGGGAGGTGGATTCCCACACGTCTCCTAATGGACCTATAGAAACTGGGCATTGACCTCCATCATGGAGGGCTTTTCTAGGTATTTATGAGTGTGTGTGTGGGTGTGTCGTCTGTGTGTGTGTGTGTGGGGGGGGGGGGGCGTGTGTGTATGTGTATGTTTCTGTGTGTGGGAGCATGTATCTGTGTATCTTTTTAGCGTACGCCTGTGTCTTTGTGTGTGTGCGCGTGTGTCTGCGTCTGTGTGCACGTGCGTCCGTGTGTGTGCTTGCGAGTGTGTTCGCCGGTGTGTGTGTGTGTGTGTGCCAGTGTGAGACTCTGCCCGGTCAGATTGTTTTATGTGAAGTAAACAAAGGAGGCTGAGGGGGGAATGTGGGGGGTGCGGGGGGGGGCAGCAGACACCTCAAAGAAAGGAAGGAAGACAGAAAGGAAGCGAGAGAAAAGAGCACTCCGAGAAAGCACCCAGCATGACGACCTTTGACCCCGGAGGCCTGTAAATCTGTCCCGCCGTTCTATAGCCCCGGACACTCGATTGTTGCCGTTTTGTGTCCAAAAGAAAAAATAACATTTGGTGAAAAGTAGGGAGTCGTGCCCGAAATCGCTTCCTCGACAATGCTCGTCTTGTTCCCTGGCCCGGGGAGACTTATCCACAGGGCAGATGAGTCTTCCCACAGTATCTGTCAGAGCCACGCACACACCAGGAGAGCCCACAGCCCACACTTCACAGGACCACACAATGGATGCTGTGGAAAGGGGACCTGGGGGAGGTGGGGAGGGGGGGGGGGTCGTTTATTTGAATGGCCCTGTGCCAGGTTTTACCTACAGTACGACCTGGTAAGGAAGGACCACTGGTATGAGCCTGTACAAACACACTGTGTTTGAGGATTTAACATAGGGGTTATCTCCAGGGTGATGTCTTAGAGTCGAGTCACTCTTCAGGGAAGATCCACTACTGCAGCGGTACTTCAACCCTGGTCCTCAGAGACCACTGTCCCGTACGTTCTAGATGTTTCCCCCGCTTCAACGCGCCTGGTTCAAACGAACGAGTTGTGACGAAAGCTCTGCAGAAGCCGAACGAAGACCCGTTCGTTTGCAGGCATGGATGTTCATCGCTTTGGTTTGAGTTAGTTGAAAGAGCTATCTTTGGAAGACTCTTGCTGCACGGCTGTTTATCAGGTAGTTTAGGAGCTATCTTTGGTATGCGCTCTGGGTTTACTGGTCGGGCTAAGTGCTGTTAGCTCTGTCACTCGGGCTGTAAAGAATGACTTTAAGAGGCCTGGCTTTCCTGTCAATAACCTGGGAAAGGAAATGCTGGGCTCTGTGTGCGTGTGACTGTGTGTGTGTGTGTGTGTGTGTGAGAGTGCATGCATGTGTGTGTGGGACTATTGGGGACTGTTTGTGAGGGTGCATGCAGATGTGTCTGTGTGACTGCAGAGTTTGACGGCATGTGTGACACACACACACACCGTCAGTGTGACGGTGTGTGTGTGTGTGTGTGTGTGTGTGTGTGCGTGTGCCAGGTGGAGGTGGAGGACTGTGTGTGTCTGCAGCTTTCTAGGTTTTAGCAGAGCTCAGCCTCAGGTTGTTTGTTTTCCCAGAGGCCCAGGACTGCAACACCAGCTTGTAAACAAACAGCATCATACCTTGTTTACCTGGTAAACAAACAGCTTCATACCTTGTTTACCTGGTTAACACTGGGTCCTTCACTATCTGGGTTCCCAGTGGTCTTGGCAGCCTCCCTATCACCTGACCCCTCATCAACACTATACCAATAGTGTTAGATAGGACTGAATTGAAAGCTTGAATTGAGTATTGAAGGATCCTAAAGTACCCAGGGAGGTGGCGTAGTTGACTGGGAGTGTGTTTACAGTTCGATCAGAGAGCGAGCTTGGCTGACGCAATGCACCATGGGAGCTGAGGGAACTTGCCCAGGGCAGAACACACAGGGGCTGGGCGCGTGCTGATGATGTCACCGACATCCCCTCCAGTGACCCCTATCACTCCCAGTGTGAGAGGAGGTAGTAGGGGGAGAAAGGTGAGAGGGGGGGAGGGGATGAGGGAAATGGAGAGGAGGGAGTAGGGGAGGAGAGAGAAGGGAGGAGTTTGTGGAGAAGGAGAGGGGGGATGAGGGGGGAGAGGGGGTGCGGGCGGGCGGTGCAGGTGAAGACTGAGAGACTCCCGTATGTGTCATGAGTCATGGGTGTGATGATGGCTGCGTTCTGCTTCACGTCTCCAGATGAATCGGCCCTTTACCACACACTCTAGGTCAGCCGGACTGTGTGTGGAGAGTGTGTGTGTGAGTGTGTGTGTCTGTGTGTGTGTTTGAGCATGTGTGTGTGAGAATGTCAGTGTATGTATGAGTTCTGTGTGTGTGTGTGTGTGTGTGTGTGTGTGTGTGTGTGTGTGTGACTGTGTGTACGCATATGTGAGTACAAGTGTGTGTGTGTGTGTGCGCACGAGCTTGTGTGTCTGCGCGTGTGTGCCAGAGTGCCAGCGTGCCATGATGTTGTGTGTTATACCGCAGTGGAGGGGGCAGTGAAAGGAGGCCTCGCCAGGGGAAAGATTTACACGTTCTAGAACCCGACATCTCCGATGACATCAACGTGCCCACGTCATGTTTGGACGCTCACTGACAATCACAACCACCCGACTCGGAGCTCACAACACAGGCCGTCTTTGTGCTTTTCACCTCGCGCCTGCGTGTTTCGCCGTTTTTACTGCGTCTTTTTAAGTGTTCATTGTGTAATTGAGTCCGATTGTAACGTGCACGTTTTAATCCCAGACCTCGTTTATGGGTCAGAAGAGTACGCTACGCAGCGCTCTCTAGGGTCTAGACATGAAGGATTAGACATGCCTGTTGATTACCCATGAGCCTTTGTGTATTTTGTGGTAAATCGTTCGTGGACACCGACTTCACAGCTGTGGCTAACTGAATGCATTACGCTGGATGGCAAGATTAGCTCAGTTTAGCATAAGTGGACTGATGTCCACAATTGGGTTAGAGATATTGTGTGATAACTAGCCTAGACTCTTTATTCCACCTGGAGCGTTTTCTAGTATGTATGCGAGATACAAGCTTGTGATTGGTCCAATAAACTAGCGAGTTTGAGATACGAGGACATGATTGATCCAGTAAAACAACATCTCTGAGATACCCCGGACACATCTGATTGAGTCATATCCTCCATTCCTCTCCATGTGTGCGTTGCCGTAGATACGAGAGAGGCGGGCCGGCCGAGCAGATGTGTCTCGTTTCCTTGGCAGCGGGAGGTGTCCGGTCCAGAGGAGGAGGATGGAGGGATGAGTGGAGGGGAGCGGAGGATGAGAGATCGTTTAGGACGTCTTGTCTGCTCATGGTTGTTAGCTGTGTGGGGGTCTGGGGGCCCAACAGGACCCAGGTCCAGTCCACATCTGTCTGCTCCTGTGAACACAGGACCACCATACTAGCTGGTTCTGGTCTGGTTCTGATGCTGGTCTGGTTTGGGCCTGGTTCTGGCCTGTGTGAGGTGTGTGTATGGTGAGGTGTGCGGTGAGGTGTGTGTGTATGGTAAAGTGTGTGTGTGTATGGTGAGAGGTGTGTGTGAGGTGTGTGTTTTTGTGAGGTGTGTATATGGTGAGGTGTGCGGTGAAGTGTGTGGTGAGGTGTGTGTATGGTAAAGTGTGTGTGTGTATGGGGATGTGTGTGTTTTTGTGAGGTGTGTGGTGAAGGCTGTCTGATCCGGGCACATGGGCCAGTTCAGGAGAAGTGTTAGAGGAAGTGGAGGCGCTCTCCGAGAAGCCGGTCTGAACCAGGAGGTCAAGTGTAAAGTTGTCGGCTGTTCCTGAGAGCTGATCAAAGGCGATCGCTTATCGGTAAAAGCAGATCGATATCACGTTACCGTGGCAGCCCCTGTCGGCATGCTCAGAGGCGTGGGGGGGGCAGGAGTGGGTAGGAAGGGGGAGGGGGGGGGGCAACTGGAGGAAGCCAGGAATTAATTTGTGATGGACAGCGCTAATGTCTTTCAGACGGCAGCCTGGGGCTACAAAGCGTTCTCCGTAACACGAACACAGAGCAGCAGGCATGCAGCCGGGCAGTCAGCATCTGCTTACCAGACACACACACACACACATGCACCACACACACATACACATACACACACATGCACAACACATACACACACATGCACCACACACACACACACACACACACACACATATACACACACACGTGCCACACACACACGCATCAGACACATACACACAGACACAGACATGCACATGCTCATACCCACACACACTCACACACTCACACACACACACAAGAGGGGTGCCAAACGGATCGATTAGCAGACAGGGAGTGCGAGGGCCACAGCAGGGGGGAGAGAGACTCCCAGGGTCACACAGAGACGGTGTCTCGTTTCTCCACATGCTAAATCAGTTACCGTCTCCTCACACAAAGCCGCGGCCTGAGCCCACCAGCCACCAAGCATAATCCCCAAACAATCTCACTCAATCTGGGGAGTAAGTGGGCGGCTTCCCTCTTCTCCAGAGAGGAACCCTGGTCCTCTCAGATGTCACACGCCCCTTCAGGGAGATTACCCCCGGAGTGATAGCAGGGGCTCTGCTTCTGCTCTCTGTTCGAGGGGCCTGTCAGACGTCCCCTTAGCCTCCCTCCTGAACCTGGCATGTCAGTCAGTCAGTCAGTCAGGAGCGGAGAGGGAGAGGATGGGGTAGAGGGAGAGTCTCAAAGCTGGGGTTGGGGGAGTTGATTGGGGGCTTTTGTGGGGGTTGTGCACATGTTTCTGACTTTGGAGCTGCCCTTCTGTCGATTAGTTTGAGTGAGACTGGTCGTTTCTTTTCCACACCCTCCCTTCCCTTCAAAGAACTTCCTGTTCCTCCTCCTGCTCCTCTTCACCTTCCTGTTCCTCTTCCATTTTCGCTTCCTTTTCAAAATCCTGTTCCTCATCCCGTTCCTCTCCAACTTCCTGTTCCTCTTCAACTTTCTGTCTTCAACTTCCCATTCCTCTTCCTGTTTCCTGTGTGGCAGGCTGTGTTGGTGTGGCTGGCATGGTGTCTCTCTGGGTGGCGTCTCTGCTAGAAGCGGGCTCGCTGCAGGAGAACTCCCAGGGGAACCCATCTCATTAACCTTATTACACACTCAACATCGCCCGCATCAATCTCCACGCTTCTCTCATTAAAACCCCTCTCTTTCCCTGCGCGACAATTAAGCACTAAGTAGAGATTACGCTGCTAAAAAGTGGATGAGAAATTAGATTGGCGCCGCGAGGGGCACACACACACGTGAGCACACACATGCACAGACACACACACGCACGCACACACACGCTCATTCTTCCACACATACACACACACACACACCCTTCCTCATTCATACACATCAATTTGTATGTCTCTGGAGGTGGTGTTTTATTAAGTTACCATTTGCTTGTGTGTCTTCCTCCAGGATCTGTTCCACATTCTCAGACTGCAGCCCTGCGGGGACACAAGCCTAGTTAGCCACCCCAGAAACACCACACACGCATATTACACCCCACAATCATTATGTTACACACACATGAAAGAAGCCAGAAACATTGTTCCCACACATATTTAACTAGAAACATATCCTACATGTATATTACATTAAACTATGCACATATCATCGTAACCCAGAAAAAAGAGACATTTCTCCTGTCTCATTCTCTCTGTTTCCCTGCTCCTACGCGGGCAGTGGGTTCCAGCTAAACGACCAGCCCAGTCACTGTCAGTGGACTTCTAAAAAGCCGTTTTTTGCTTTCTCATTATGGGGGATTGTGTTTACGAGGGGAAAACTGAACTGGAGAAAGGCGGCAACTTGAGCAAAACGTGGAAAAAGTGAAGGGGGTGTGATCGTGTGAATGTTTTCCAAACGCCCTGTACATACAGCATAGTGTGGGTGACTGCCTGGGCGACATCCCGGTCCAGGAGAGTCGGAAGATTCTGGAAGATTCTTTGCGTGTTTCCTCGGCGGGACTGGGCTGCGGCGACCGTTGTTGTTCACTCCTAAGCCGACGTGCGGCGTGGAGGGCAGGGTCTCAGAGATGTGTGATCAGGGAGCATCTGCTATCTGGGCTGGGGATCGGGGGGATCGGGGGGTGGGGGGTGGGTGGGGGGGGGGTGGGGGGGGTCAGAGCCGGGTAAGCAGGACCACGTGTCTGCTGGCTGTCACATCCTCTTTACCAGCGCTGGAGCCTGCTCTGATAGCATCTCTGGGAGGCAGACAGCCTTTCATCCTGCCTGGACTGAGACACCCTGGTGTAGAACATTCTGGGATAGAATATTCTGGGATAGAACACTGGGATAGAACATTCTGGGATAGAACACTGGGATAGAACACTGGGATAGAACATTCTGGAATAAAACACTCTGGGAAAGAACACTGGGATAGAACACTGGGATAGAACACTTGGATAGAACACTGGGATAGAACACTGGGATAGGACACTGGGATAGGACAGTGGGATATACAGTATCTCTCTGTCTAGCTAGTTCAGTGTGTCCAGTGCAGGTGTGTGTGTCTGCGTGACTGATGGTCTGTCTCCCTCTCCTCCAGGAGAACGGCCCTACCAGTGTCCCCACTGTGACAAGGCCTTCAGCAAGAACGATGGCTTGAAGATGCACATACGCACACACACTCGGGTGAGTCTCCAGCCTTTCCCTCTAACACGCACAGGCACACACACACGCACACACACTGACATTCAAACACATTTTCGTACACACACTCGGGTGAGTTTCCAGCCCCTCCCTCCCACACACGCACACACACACACACACACACACACGCACACACCCAGACACTCAAACACACACAGACCCTGACGCACACACAGTCTTTGAGGTGATGCCAGCCTCTCTGCTCCGCTAGGCCTGTTGATGTAACTCTGCCAGCATGGACATGATCTGTTTCCCCCCACTTCTGTTCCCTCACCTGTGTGCCTCTGTGTGTGTGTGTGTGTGCGCGCCTGTGTGTGTGTGCCCGTGTGTGTTTGAGAGAGAATTGTGCTTTGGTGTGGATGCATGCTAGACCGTGTTGGGTTATGTAAGTGTTAAAACTCGACCGAGAGCCAAGGTGCAGGCCTGGCCTGTTCCAGCAGCCCTTAGTTGCCCCTCCTTGATGAATGTGTCAGCCCTCCTCGCCCCGCTGGCCTCCAGCAGACACTTCCCAGCCTCGCAGAGTTATGACTCTCTGAATCACCCAGATGTATCTGTGTCCTGTTGCCCAGCACCGGGAAGGTGTCTCGAGCTTCTGTGTTTGTGCTCGGGAGGGAAGATCTAACGAGTGTGTGTGTGTGTGTGTATCTTGGAAGTGAAGATCCAGGAGTTTTATCTGGTCTCCTGTGTGTGTGCTCAGCCACGCGGGGAGAGGGTGCACACCCAGAGCTGTCGCACTCTCACACACACACACACGCGCACACGCATGTAAGTGGGTGAGGGTGTGAGCGAGGCTCTGGCTCTGTGACAGACAGGCCTGACAGACGGACTGAGTTGGGACGCTCCGCAGACAGGATGATGTCAGCGATGATGTCAGCGCACGCATACACACATGTCACCGGGCAGGAGGGGGGCTGCAGGCTTACGGTACGGTCGGGAGAGGAAGTGTGTGTGTGTTGCTCTAAGCGGAAGGACAAGAGAGTCGCTGTGTGTGTGTGTGTTTTGGGATAGGGTAGCTGTATGTGTGTGTGTGCGTATGTATGTTGCTCTCAGCAGAGGGATAGTGTAGCTGTGTGTGTGTGTTTACTCTTCTCAGCACGCCACAGCCTCGACCAATCAAACACACATGTGATTCTGATTAAGCTGCTGAAGTTGTGCCCGTGTGGAGATCTGGTTATTAATCTCGTAAAGTGTTATTCTGCCCTGGCGACAGTGACGTGTCTGTAAACATGTTTGACGCGAGTGTCAGACGGCTGCAGTTTGGGATTCGATCATCGTTAGGAAGCAAAAAGCAAAAAGGAGCAAAGAGGATTGATCCCGCTGGATTGGTAGGATGGTGCATCCCATGTCGGACACTCAACCAATCCCCTCAGCCTAACTGCCCTGGGGGCGGGATCAAGAGTTTGTGTGGAAGAGAGTAACAGAGAAAGACGAAACTCGAAACTATCGAAACTACATGTGGACCGTACAAATAGTACAGCAGAAGATCAAGGATCAGAAGTGCATCGTTCGACAGTATTTTAGTGGTTAGACTCAAGGAACGGTCTGTATTTACCAGGCACAGTGCAGAGTAACCACATCTCAGCTACCAGGCACAGTGCAACAATAATAATATCTCGACCGCAGTGCGTCAGTATTACATGGTACAGTGCAGCAAAAACAACCTCCCATCATCAGTATGGGCTCTGTGGTGGTGCACTGGCCTGCTTGCCACCAGGAAGTGCACACCGGGCCTAGTCCTATCGGGTCGCAGAATGGCCGGTCAGATGACCCAGTGGGAAGGCAGGGTGAAAGGTCAAAAGGTCAGGGGGGGGGAGCAGCTGCTGAGGTACAGATGCTAGCTGTTCCAGGGGTCAGTGATGCATTCTGGGTAGTCTACATCACCCCTCTCCATCCATGTGCTCGGTGAACCTTGACCTCCTGACCCTGCCCTGGTTTTTGTTTCTCGTGTCGTCCAGGAGTTTTTCTCCCCTGTGTGAGAGCGATGCTTTATAGAGAAAGTGATCCCTATTAAACTAGGATCTGCTATACAGACTGAGGTTTCCATACTCCAGGTTCACATACACACACACACACACACACACTCACACACACTTTGCTGGGTGTGTCTTTCTTTCTCATTCTTGCAAAGGCACACACCCTGACCACATCACACACGCGCCACACGCACACACACATCCACTCAAATACACACAGACACACACTCTCTTTCAAAGACGAACACAAACACACGGCGCTATCTTTCTCTCAAACACACACACACACACTCCCTTTCTCAAACACACACACGTGCACCAGACCTGATCTTAACCTCTTGTGGTATCCGGTGTCACTGACCACTCCTAGCCCCGCCCACATGATCGCTCGCTTCCCAGGACCCTCACTTCCTGCCTTCGCCCCATTCCCATGGTAACCGGGTCCTACATGGGCAGAGCCTGCCCTCTATCAGTGAGGGCTGTCAGAGGGACTGGACCTCAGAGAGGAACACACATAACTCTCACACACACACACACACACACACTTCACTCACACACTCTCTATCTCCATGCTGCCTGGTTCTCTTCACTCCTTACTCCCAGTGTCAGCACCTTCTCTCTCCTTTAACCCCTGTGGTTTTCAATTTGCCCTCAACCACACACACACACACACACTTAGAACACACACTGTACACACACACACACCCGCACACGCTCTCTGACTGACTAACCCACACCCATGGTGAGATAGCTGGTTTGACTGACACCCAGACAGGCCCAGAGAGGCCCAGAGGAAGCGTGGGGTGGAGACGTGAGGAGGTGAGAGCGGCGGGGCTGCCGAGGGTCTCTGCCCCGGCCCTGTCCTGTCCGCGGGAGAGAGCTCCCCTTTCACATCTCCATACACGCCCCGAGGGAGCCGCGGGGTGTGAACGCAGGGGATATGAGTGTGCGTGCGTGGGTATGTGTGTGTGTGCATTCGTTTGTGGAATCTGGTGCTATTTTGGGGGGGGGGATTTCATCCAGGTTTTGCGATGGCATGTAGTTATGATTTGTGTGTAACCCTGTCTTCTCTGTGTCTGTCTGCCTGTCTGCCTGCCTACTTGTCTGTCTGCGTACCTGTCTGTCTGTGCAGGAAAAGCCATATAAATGCAGTGAGTGCAACAAGGCGTTCAGTCAGAAGAGAGGTCTGGACGAGCACATGAGGACCCACACAGGAGAGAAACCCTTCCAGTGTGACGTGAGTACCTCCCCCCCCCCCAACCCTAACCCTGTCCACACACTGGAGTGTGTGTGTGTGCGTGCCTGTGTGTGTGTGTGTGTGTGTGGATGCCTTCAGACTCCAGACCCGATGTTGTTTCTGAACACGACTGGAAATCGAAAACATCTCAGATCAGCTTCTCCTCCCGTTACCGAGGAACCACAACCGTGTCATTTGAAGTTAGGAGGGTTTCAAATCCCAAAAGCCAATGAAATAGTCTGTTTCCTTTACCATCAGAAGAGGCTGACAGGATAGGCGGGCTCAGGGAAAGGCAGGAATCTGAGGACATCTCAGATGTGATTTTAGGTGTCATTGGAGGAAATGTAATCTCAGACTTCATCTCGAATGTGATCTCAGATGTATTTTTAGGTTTAAAAGACATCAACTGGGTCTCAGGTCATGAAAATCAATTAAAAGATACGTCAACACTACAATTTAGGTTACATTAACTGTCATGTATCATTAACCCTCATGTCATGCCACTTTAAAGTAAGGAAACATTACCTACCATGTGACTATATAGCCATTCCTATAACAGTGACAGTATTGTAGGAATTGCTATGTAATTAAATGGGATTAAGTACACAGTGTGTATGGCCGTAGCTTGCGTGAATTCATGTCCCCATCAGGAGGTGACCCCAGTGCCTGTCCCCAGGTGTGTGACCTGTCCTTCAGCCTGAAGAAGATGCTGAGTCGTCACAAGCTCACGCACAACCCCAACAGGCCCATGGCGGAGTGCGGCCTCTGCCACAAGAAGTTCACCAGGAACGACTACCTCAAAGTGCACATGGAGAACGTCCACGGGGAGACCGAGGGATAGGAGCCCGGCTGTCCTCCTGTCTGTCTGTCCTCCTGGCTGTCTGTCTGTCCTCCTGGCTGTCTGTCTGTCCTCCTGGCTGTCTGTCTGTCCTCCTGTCTGTCTGTCCTCCTGGCTGTCTGTCTGTCCTCCTGGCTGTCTGTCTGTCCTCCTGGATGTCTGTCTGTCTGTCCTCCTGTCTGTCTGTCCTCCTGTCTGTCTGTCCTCCTGTCTGTCTGTCTGTCTGTCTGTCCTCCTGTCTGTCTGTCCTCCTGGCTGGCTGTCCTCCTGGTTGTCTGTCCTCCTGGCTGGCTGTCCTCCTGGCTGTCTGACTAACTGTCTGTCTGTCCTCCTGTCTGTCTGTCTGTTTTCCTGTCATTCCACTCAGAACACTTTACTGAGAGCAGTAGGAACATCAGGTTTGTGTACCTACAGTAAGGACTGTACAGAGCGGACAAGTTGACACAGTCTACTGTGATTAACAGAACACCAGTGCAGAGTATGGAGATTATTAGAGCTAGATGTTCTATTATCCTGTACATGTGAACCCTGGCGTACCAGTGTGAGATGTGAAATGCACATGGGCACAACAAACATGTTTACCTGTGTGTGACCTCTGCCTCACCTCCACCCAGAGGGAGCATGCATGGATGCACATCTTTGCTGTTGGCAAGTTACTGTTTGTAGCAAACTAAAAGTTTGTTGATAAGACCAAACTGCTTGGAAGACTGTACCGACTTCTCGTTTACAAAAAAAAGAGAAAAAAACTATTTTTTGTGCGTGTATTTCTTTTATTTTTGTATATTTTTTGTTTCAAATTAATCTACCAATGGATCCAGTACTGTTGTTGTATATTAAAACTAGTTTTGTAGTCGTGTGAAATGATATGTGTGTTTTCAACGGATGTGAATACTGATGCCTGTGATCTCGAAAACACGACCAGTCCAGACTTCCTGTGTCCTGAACATCACACTCCCTCCTCCGCTCCTCCTCTGCCACGCCGTCCTTCTACCCTGGGAATTTTTCCTCGTACATTTCCTGCTTGGGGACGCAAATAAACACACACATGAAACGTCACCACTCCAGGCAGGTTCATAATTACACCTTGGTGAACCATTGGCATTTGAGCGTCTGGTTGAAAGGGACCTGTGTCTGTTACTACTGATGCAGCGCTGAAGGGCTGGGAATGGGATGGCAGCTGGACTGATTAGAGCCCGTTCACCCCTCCCTGGGGTTGAGCTCTGCCCTCCAGAGAAGTCTCTGGGCTGGAAATCAGGCTGAGGCTGTGTCTGGGGCTAGGGCTGGGACTGGGGATAGAGGCTTCCTTTGAGGGGTTAGGGTGTATTCTGTGAGTGTGAGCATCTGGAAGCTGGGACAAGTCTTGGGAGGGAGACTGTCATCCCCCTGGACATCCTCCCAAATGGGTGTCCTCATGCCACATGTAGCAGTGTCCTCCAAGATGCAGAAGCTGTAAATATGTTTCATGAAGCAGGGGTAACCTTGTGGTCGTCCCGGGCGTGTCCCCTGGTTCTCCTGCCACCCTCAGGATCCCCTCTGGCTGGCCATAGTGGTCACCCTGGCCCTGGCCCTGACCTACCCTGGCCTCACTGCGAGTCTGCCTCCCGCCTCCTCGGCCCTGACTCTGATCTTGCGGTCTGGCCACACGGCTGTGCTGACACCCTCGCCATTTTTATAGCCCGTGTTGTAAACAAAGCTGTGGTTACGTCCTCCTCTTCCTTCTCCTTTTCTCGTCTTCCTCCTCCTTCACCTCCCCATCCTCTTCCCCCCCCCCCCTTGTCTCCTCCGCTCCTCCCTCCCTCTCCTGCCAGCCTTCCCTCCTCTCCGCCTCCTCCTTCTCCTCCTCTTCCTCCTCTCACACACCAAATCACGTCTTCTCGGCTGAGTCAACGATTTCCTCTCAACCTCCACGCGGCCTTCTTTCGCTCTCATATTTCTGTTTCTCTCCTGGTTCCATCCAGAGTCACTGTCTGTTGCACTGTCCAATCCTCCGGTCTCCGTCCCCTTCCTCTATCCACTGCCTCTATCCACTGCCTCTATCCACTGCCTCTATCCCCTGCCTCTATCCCCTGCCTATCCCCTGCCTCTATCCACTGCCTCTATCCCCTGCCTCTATCCACTGCCTCTATCCCCTGCCTCTATCCACTGCCTCTATCCACTGCCTCTATCCCCTGCCTCTATCCCCTGCTTCCTTGTCCCTCTTGTCGCTTGGGGTGAATCACAACCAGCGCTCCCAGTCAATGTGTTTCTAATTACATGTTTTTACTGGACGCCCAAGCATCCTGTGCAGCCCGTACTGGTGTGTGTGTGTGTGTGTTTGTGAGTGTGGCCAGACTGGGGCGGGCACCAGCCTCGGCCGCGGACCCACGCCAGACACGCCCACCGCGCTGGAGTGTCATTACCACGGTAACGCCGGCTCTGGGTTTACGGCAAACCGCCGCCACGTCGGGAATGACACGGGCTGGGACCGTCTCGCCACGCGCTGTTTTCACCGGCGTAACCGTGGTAACAGGTGTTCCGGGGGCGGGGTATGTGGAGAATGGAGGAGATGCCATGTCAGGAACTTTTATGTGTGTGGGAAGGGTGTGTATGCTGGGAGGGTGCGTATGTGGGGAGGGGATGTGTGTGTGTGTGTAGAGGTTGAGAGTGTGTGTGGAGAAAGTGGTTGTATGTGTGTGGATGGAGTGTGTGTGTGTTGGGGGAGCGTGTGTGTTGGATGGGTCTGAGTGTGCAGGGGGAGAGGTTGTGGGGTGGATGTACGTATGTGTGGTAAGGGTGTGTGTGTGTGTGGGGAGGATGTCTGACTGGGAAGGGTGTGTGTGGGTCTATTCCAAGCCAACGTTCCAACATTCCAAGACATTCCCCCTTAAAGCTAAGTACTGCTGGTGTCCATGCAGACACTCTCCGGAACCCAACACTGTAGGGACTTCCTCTTCTACTACTGGTGATGGAATAACACTGCAGTGGAACACTCCATGCCCTTCTGCCCTACATCTGTGGGTGCATGAGAGTGTGTGGCGTGTGTGTGTGTGTTTTTTTTTTATGGCTTGATGTTCTAATCTAATCTCCTGTATCCCAGACTCCAGAGATGAGCAAGTCTGTATCAGGTCACTGGGATTATTCACAAGGATGAAATCAGGATGAAGAATTATCACGAAACCATTCCCAGTTTCTCTCTCCCCGCTCCCATCTACACCCTAACCAGCCTACAGCCAATCAAACTCAAACGCAGGGAAGATTAGACAGACGAGTGCATTTCGGAATTCATCTCAAACGTTTTCATTTCCAAAATGTCCAGTATTTTAATCCCTCGCCATAGAACCACTAGTAAACTGATAGCTGATGTGGGAGTGAGTACAGCTGTCTGTCCCATCCCTCTGAAGAACCCTGCTTCTCTTCCATCTTCACTTTGACTAATGTCTTTTTCTCTTGGTTCTAAGGGTACCGAAAGCGGCACTTCTGGTTAATCACTTCTGGTTAATCAATCCTGTTACAACTCCACACTTCTGATCCTCGTCCTTCAGCTGTACTTTATACATGCACTATTTGTATGTGGCACCCCCCCCCCCCCCCCACCAACACACACACACCCTCTCTGACACACACACACACACACACACACAGCACATCTTCTGCTCTCCAGCCCCCCCTAGAGGACATTACTGACTGCGTGTCTGTCCTCACCTCACACGCTGACCGCTGCCACACAGGAAGTCCCCAACCACTCTACAGGAGGTCCCCAACCACTCTACAGGAAGTCCCCAACTACTCTACAGGAAGTGAAAACCAGCCCGGGTCACGTCCTACTAAGATATTGGCAAAACTGGAATATTTCCCTTTACTGTATGTAAATGTAGCGCAGATATAAAAGAGCTGGAGAATACTGTGTACCATTATCTCTGATGATCCTCATTCGAAACTATTTTATTTCGGTTTCAAACGTTTTCTTGAGAACAAATAAATCTTAGATGTAAGCCCCCAGATGGGTCTTTGACTGCGTGCCAAGGTGGGGCGCGGCCCACAGAACCAGAACCAGACCCAAATGTCTGGAGCTGCCACAAAGAATAACTGGACACGTTATTTGTACTGGTACGGGAATGTTGCAGTGGGCTGTGTACTGGCAGCTTCGGATTAGCCGAGTCATTTTCCCAGGATGCCTTTCACCCAACCCTCCCCCATAGGCTCAAGGGAATTAATGGCCAGGTGATTGGTGATGACAGAGAAGACTTAACTAGTCTAGTCAAAACATTTGTGCAAACGTGAAGAGTGATCCGCCATTTTTTTGCTTTGGTCGGACAATATCTCATCCCTCTCAACTTCCCTCGCTCTCTCTTCCCCCTCCCTCCTTCCTTCCATTCCCCTCTCATCTCCATCTCTCTCACCCTTTCTCTCTCGCTCCTCCTTTCTTTCCCCATCCATCCATCCCTCCCTCGCTGTCTCTCTCTTTCTTTCTCTCTATCTTTCTCTCTCTCTTTCATCTTCCCTCCCTCCCTCCCTCCCTCCCTCCCTCCCTCCCTCCCTCCCTCCCTCCCTCCCTCCCACTCTTCTCTCCCTCTCTTTTATCCTTCCTCTCTCTCTCCCTCCCCCTCCCTATCCCCCCCTAACTCAGAATGATCAGCTGTCTGCGTCACATGTATCTCTGACAGGAAGTTGTCACATCTATCTCTCACAGGAAGTTGTTGGTCAAACAAACTTAATGAATTCTCTGGTCATTGCTTTTTGTCCAAGCAATTTTACCGTGACCGTGTCTGTAACACACCACAAAACACACACACACACAGAAGGGTGAAGAGAGAGGACCAAGGCTGAGGTTATGTTTCATAAAGGACACCTCACTGACAATAAACAAGAACGGTCTCTGTGGCTCGTAATCCCCTCCACACACACACATACACAAACACACATACACACACGCACACACACACACACACAGCAGCAATGGGGTGGAGAGAGTAAACTACCTCTCTCTCTCTCTCTGCCTTAGGTAAACTCACCTCACCTCTCTCTCTCTCTCTCTCTCTCTCTCTCTCTCTCTCTCTCTCTCTCTCTCTCTCTCTCTCTCTCTCTCTCTCTCTCTCTCTCTCTGCTTCAGGTAAACTCACCTCTCAGAGTGACAGCCTCTTCATGGCTGGTTCTCCTACAGAATGTGAGCCACCCGCATATTTACCTACATATCTACAAACAAACCGTCACAATCTGTAATCTCACATCTTTTCTTTGTTCCCTCGGTTTGAAAAGATCTGACAGAACAAGCCGACCGTGAAAACACCATGGCAGTTAAAAGCCAAAAAATGACGTTTTATGTGGTGAGTTATAGTTTGTGGAAAAGCCTCAAAAGAAAGGAAATTCAAATGGCCACCACAGCTCTAACTCTACTGAAGGTCAAACCAGGTTTATTGTTGACACAGCATGAGTTCCTTCCCAACCTCCTGGAAGTCACAAGGTGCTACTCTCTTTCGGTTTTATCGCGCATTTTTGTTTTCACTCTAATCGCATTTTTGTTGACTGTAAACTGGCCATTTTTTATTCAACCCGGTTTTGAATCCAAGCAACACATCCTTGCTTGGATTGTCCTTGCCACACTTAGATCTAGATCTAGAAGATCTAGATGAAAATCAACTGTTTTCCTCTCATACGTTCTCATGCTCTTGTGGCAAACAGGGCCTTGGATTCTCATCAAATCGTATTACACTATGCTATCTGGTCATGTTGTAACAGTTGGAGATTTGATTCTCTTGCTGAAATATCTCAATGAATTGATATTCATATCCACTTTCAAACTGAATCACAAACGCATACACATTAACATTTCAAGTTTTTATTCATAGTTGTGTGTTGTAAAAAGAAAACAGTCCTCATCAGATAAGATTACACAATTAGATAAGATCACACAACTAACCCTAACAGACTGAAAAGTACAACAGCACATAAACATTCATTTCCATACGAAGTGTCAAACATAAACGAGCACAAGAGTACAAGAGTACAAATGCGTCCTCTGAAATGCATATCTATCACCGTAGCGTTGTGCATCTTATCCTCTTTAGGAAGGCACTTGCAGCACAAAAAGCCACCTCCGATGAACATGAGGGCGGCCCCCCCACCCAAAGTAGAGTGAGGGCCCGAGCTCTCTCTTCAGGAGCTGCTCAGGTGCGGCTCGAACGTGTCCCGTATGGCTGTGTTGGCCGTCCAGCAAACAGGGATCAGATACAGCACCCCTGCCATAAAGAACACCACACACTTTAAACTTGGACGGCTCACCCTCGGTGCGCTTCCGCAGCACAACCAGCAGGGAGGCAACGATGACCACGAGGGCTTTCGCCACCAGGAAGTCACATTTGAAGTCCCGCAGGGGGGCGTAGGGACTTGCACAGCACCTCCTCGTACGCGCTCTGCACCACACAGCTCGTCCTGGCGCCCGCCCAGGTCTCCTCGGAGCCTCCTCCTATCAGAAGAGAAAGTACCTGCACCATTTATAGACAGACAAGAGAAGCAAAAGTCAAAACCTTCTTCAGCTCACAGGGAGGGAGACAAAGAACTGCCAGGCCTGCGTCCCAAAAGGGAGAGAGAGAGAGAGAGAGAGAGAGAGAGAGAGAGAGAGAGAGAGAGAGAGAGAGAGAGGGAGAGAGAGAGAGAAATCACCACCACCAACCTGCTGGTCAGGTATCACTCCTACCAGCTTCTGTCTCCTTCTCCCCCTCCCCCACCTGTCGCCCTCAGTCAGACCATTTATTAACAGGCCTTTTCTTTTCTTTTTTAGCTTTTTGTATTATATCGAATGAGTACTGTGCGTCAAATACAGAGTGATTTCCCTGTACTCATTAGGGACTGTATTAGAATAATGGTTACGCATGCTTGTGGAGTATTATGAATCAAAACCCCAGCAAAGTTTCAGTTGAAAACCTGGATTATATTGTGACAGGACAGGTGTTCACAGCAATATCATATTAATATGTTACTAGAGAGAAGATTATGTTATACCCAGGTATAGTAAGTGAAAGTTAAAATAACTCGAGAGGGTAACATTTCTGGGGAAATTGTGAAGTGTGCTTGTGTTATTTGCAGATACGTCCGTTTAAAAATATATACATATTACCTCCAAACCTATTGTTTAAACTAATATCAAACATTCAAACATTTGGAGAATCTATCTTGTGTCTCTAATCTTCTTCTTCTTCACTCTTCCAAACCAAAGTCTGCTCCTGCATCTTTTTCTTCTCTCTTCCACACTCCTCCATGGCTGGGTCTGGTGTCTCTTCCCCTGCGTAGTCCTCCAGCAGAGTTAACTGGCTGCTCTGAAAGGAGCCTCCCATTGGTTAGCGGACCCTGACTGATTTAGAGCTGTCAGCGCTGATATTTCATTTCCAATAAATCTTTCATTCCATCATTCTTCACCAAAACGGACGTGTGTTGGAAATGGAGCTGTGAGCCTTTCGAAAGCTGCCGAAAAGTCATAACTTATCTGAAGAGGTCCATACTGTTCCGTTTGCGTTTTCATACGTTTCATGTGTTCGGGCCCGTTAGACAGCACGACGATTTCGCCGTCCGTCCGGCAACAGTTGTTTGAGATTACAGCTCGTTTAACGGATTTTTAAAATTGTTTCTCATCTTCAAAGCAGCGCCAGGCCTGTAGCAAGCTGCCTCCCTATTGTCTTTCACTGTAGTTCATGCTATGTCATCCTGCTCAGCGACAACACGTACTCTAGACGGCAACCGCGGAGAGCATGTTTTCGATTGGTCCACCTGGATGGACATGTTTTCGATTGGTCCACCTGGGATAGACATGTTTTCGATTGGTCCACCTGTCAATGAGTTGAAGGGCAGGAAGTGCATGCTCCGAGAGGTCTTGTTTGGAGAAAGCGAGGGGCCCGCGTGTTTGGAGCAGCGAGCACGTCGCAGCCCGGTCAAAACTCGGGTGTTCTGGGGTTCCGCGGCTTTGTTCTCCGGTCGGAGAAGTGCTCCAGTTTGAGTTTCATTAAAAGCATGTTCTGAAATGGGATCCATCCCTTTGTACTCTGGCAGAGCAGCAACAGTGTTCACGCTAACCAGAAGCAGACCTCAGAAGCAGAGAGACGACCGTGCTGGTACATCCCAATGTGTGTGTGTGTGCGTGTGTGCGTGTGTGTGTCTGCGTGTACGTATGCATGCGTGTGTCTACATGGGTGTTTAGATCTCTGTGTGTGTGTATACATGTTGATTATTGAGTGTGTAAGTGTAGAAGTGTGTGTGCATCTTAATGTCGCTGTGTGTGTGTGTGTACACGTGTGGGTTGTGCGTCAGTGCCTGTAAGTCAATCTAGAGGTGTCTCTCTCCTCAGTGAAACTGAATCCTCAGACACACACTCTACCCTCCCTACACACACACACACACCCTGACGGCAACACTTAGTCGCCCTGGATGACATCAT
>NC_085041.1:6089203-6103390 GCF_963692335.1 Osmerus eperlanus
CCTACAAACAAGCTAAATAAGATGCAAAATAGTATAACATCTGAAAGATAGAGTATAGATATAAAAGTATGATGCTAAGCTGTTTAGGTGTGTCAGCAGTCAAACTATGACAACATAGAAAATGAAACATTCATCCGGATCTTCCCCTGCATCTCAAAACAAGCTGACCTTGTCCTGTTCGCCGTGGGGAGAGCTTATCTCCACAGATGTGTTTACGTAGACAGGTAAACAAGCTACGATAGGCTTTCCTTTCATAAACTGTTTACATGATGTCATAATGGGAGACAGGAGGCATAACAGACTTGGGATCAGTTTACCCAGAGCGTGTGTTTGATGTGTAGTTAAGAGAGCTGGGTTCCCCTGGTGAACAGAAGACTTGTTCATTGTTGTAGCACGGCAACACTACCTACCTACTGTAGAAAGTTATCGTGACACGTAGATTCCGTAAATGTTTACAGGTCCGTTTACTGAGGTTTACAGCAACTGTGTTCGCTCATCGGATTGTTTTTTTTCTCCCAAAGCGACAAACAAGCAGCGCTGGTAAAAATCACAGCAGTGGATTCGGGATCAGAAGCGCAGAGGTCTGACAGAGTCTCAGCGCTCAGAGGTGAACGGGGCATAAACACCTAATTGGGGACAACCCCCCCCCCCTCCCCCCACCCTCCCTCGTTATCCCCCCCCTCCCTACACCACAAACCCCATTGCCCCCCCCCCCCCCCCCCCCCCCCCCCCCCCAGACACACACACACTGCTATTGGGAAACAACACAGAGCTGTTCTGGCTGCTCTTGCGAATCGTCGGGCTACTCCATAAAAGCCTCCACTGACAGAGATTGCCTTTACAAGTGTCGCTGGGGTGTGGAAAAGAGCTTGTGAGATCTATAAATGTATGAAGCGGGTGATTTAACCTCCAGCAGGGCCAGCTGTGTGTTCCCGAGGAGAGAGGGGCCATAAAACAAAGCTAACGATGAGCTGAGGCGATGGGAATCACACATGTTGTTGGTGTACCATTCACCCCTGTGCGTGTGTGTGTGGTTTTTTTTGATAGTATGTCAAAAGTATGTGAATTTGTGTGCCGATATGTGCCTGTCGGTGTGTGTTGGTGTGTTTTGGTGTGTGTCTGCATATCAGTGTCTCACTGTGTGTGTCGGTGTGCGAGTTTGATAGTTTAGTACCCCCCCCCCACACACACACACCTACCCCCACCCCACACGATCTGGCTGAACCGGATTATGAGATCTCGTGTTTTATACCTTCCCCGATAAAGCTATCAAACCTTTCCTGACTTCAGCCGTGACATCATGCTGGCTCCAGACCCGCAGGTGAGTCCAGGTGGTTTACACAGCGGGGATGGGGGGGGGGGGGGGGGTGCTGGGGGAAGCAAGGGTGAGGGCCGGATTCCAGAACAGTTTCAAGACACGGCCAGCCTCATCAGGAGTGCTTCACGCTAACCGTTGAATCAGAGATCCTGTTTTCCCGCCGTCTCCAAGGAGACTCAGAGGAGGACACTACAGTGTCACCCTGTAGTTGAGAGATGTTATTGCTGCGCTGAAGTTGAGATATCATTATTGTTGCACTGTTGCCTGGTCGCTCTGACGTGGTTACCCTGCACTGTGTCCGGTAAACAGACTGCTCCGTGACCACGCGACTGACATACAAACGTGTTGGGTTACAGTCTGTCCCATCTCAGATCCAGGGTTCAGCCCAGTTCTCCTGTCTGCCGTGAGACCCCTGCGTCTCTCCGAGGAGAGCTGAGGGATCTCTGATTGGACCGGCAGAACCTGGCTCCTCCTCCGGGCCCGTGACAGACGCTGTCTGCATCGGGTCCGTTTGCAGAAGGTCTCCCAGATGGCGTCTGGTCGTCCCGTCTGGCCTCGTCCTTGTCACCATGACGTCCCCCCCCCCCCCCCGTGCCCCCTGAGTCAGGAGAAAACAAACAAAACCCCCTCCGTCCTTGAACCGCCTCCCACGCGCCCGCCAGTCACAGCCACTCTCTCTCTGCGGTTAGAGAACACTTGGTTCTCTAACCGGCGGCAGGATCACAACCCGCTTCCTTCATTTGTCGTCGGGAATCAGCGTCTAATTCGGCCGTGGCCTGTGTTGTTGCCTGGATACGTGAGGGATGTCTCTACAGTAGAGCATTCCTTTCAGCAGTAATTACCAGTGTGTGGGGGTAAGTGTGTGTGCTTTGTGGGTATGTGTGTGTGTGCATTTGTGTGTGTGTGTGTGTACATGTGTGTGTGTGTGCTCTGTGGGCGGGCTCCTCCCCACACCACACCTCTGGGTTGGATGCTGGGGGAATTTCCCAGAAGGCCGTGCTGCTCCAGGTGTTCCGCTGGGCTTATAGCGGAACATTCCCAAGTATTTGCTGCTTGTGTGTGTGTGTGTGTGTGTGAGTGTGAGAGGGTCTTTGAAGCCCACAGCAACCCGCTGACTGCCTCTTCCTGGTCTCACGTTTGCATCAAACGTTCGGCTCCAGCCAGATCCAGGTGAAGTGAACAACTGTGGACGTGTACCTGCGCCGGCGCTGGAGCGGGGAGAGGAACAGCAGCTCTCTGTGACGGGGAGCCCTCCGAGCCCGCGAGGCCTGATCAGCCCTGACCGGACCCTGGTGCCCGGAGAGACGAGGGCAGCTTGGGTTTCGCTCAGGGAGAGTCGAGCTCCTCGGGAATGTTTTTCGCGTCAAACACACGGCGTGGGGGAGGCGGGGTGGGGGAGGGGGAGGGGAGGGAGAGGGGAGGGATAGAGGAGGGGGAGGGAGAGGGGAGGGAGAGGGGAGGGGGAGGGAGAGCGGAGGGGAGGGAGAGGGGAGGAGGGGGTGGTTTTCAAAGAAACAGACACGTGTTGCCGCCACTGGATTGATGCCCCCCCCCACACACACACACTGGACAGGGCCACCACACACACACGCACACACACACACACTGGACAGGGCCACCAAACACACACGCACACACACACACTGGGCACGCCCCCACCCTCAAACACCAGCTCTCCAGCTGCGTGTAAACCCTCCAACCTGTCTTTGTCTCTGGCACTTATGACATCACATCCCCTGTTCAGCCCCCCAGACACTACCAGGCCCCACTCAGCACCCCCCCCCCCCCCCCCTCCCGGACTACCATGGCAAATATGGCTGCCACAGACATGATGTCAGAGGACGCACTGTAGGAGGGGCACGTAGTGAGCAGGGGGGAAAGGATGGAGGTGGGGGGGGGGGGGTGGAGGATGGAGGTAGGCAGGGGAGCTGGGGTAGGGGGGGTAGGGGGGGTACGGAGGGTATGGGTGGGGGCGGCCACTGGGCGCGGCATGCGACACAGCCTAACTCACCGTCGTCACAGCGATATTCCACTTGATTTATTAGTTATAAATCTAAAATCCAGGGAGAGGCCTGTAATTGGTTACATGCTCTCAGAGTTACGGCCGGACACAGAAACCCTGATGAGGCTCTGTTATTTTTAGCGGGCCGTGTCATACGTCAAGCCTTTTCCATATCTCCACTCAGATCACTGTTCCAACGGAGGGGTGCTGTTAATCACCACAACCAACAGCTTTCACAAGCCAATCAAAAGCCGGGCCTGGTCACAGCCTTCCACCCCTCGAGCAACATGCACAACATGTTCGTTTTTGTTGTTGTTGTTGATTCGTTTAAAGCTAGTTTTGGACTTTCCTTCAGTTTTGTTGGTGGAAGCAGTTGGAGAGACAGGAAAGAAGAAGGGAGAGAGAGAGAGGGGAAGACGTGCAGGCCACGGTTCGGGCGGGAATCAAACCCGGGCCCCTGCGCTGCAGCCGTAGTGGTACGCTCTCCGGGGCGCCCCTAAAGCACAACGTGGTTTCCATTAAGGAGTGGCGTGTGTGTACATTAGCAGCTTAGTAATGAACTGGGAGATTGTTTTTCTAGATCACGCTTCGACGGTTTACCGACTAGCACCTGCCTGGTTGGACGGGAGAAAGAAGAAGGGAAGAGAAGGGAGGGGAGGGGCAGAGGAAGGGAGAGGAGGGGAGGGGAGGGGAGGGGAGGGGAGGGGAGGGGAGGGGAAGGGAGGGGAGGAGAGGAGAGGAGGAAGTGCGGAGGAGAGGAATGGAGAGGAGAATTGTAGAGGAGAAGAGAGGGAAATCATGAGTTACAGTAAAGCACATGAGGCTAAATTAGTGGGTTCTATTTCCACCCTTTGATTCCCAGGCAACCTTCCATTAGGGTCGCTAACCCTGTGTGTCTCCTGTCTAACCCTGGTTCTAACCAGCCTGGCCACGCCTCCCCCAGGAAGGGTATCGGAGGGTGACTTAGCGTCCGTGGTTAGCTTAGCATCCGTGCTTAGCTTAGCATCTGTGGTTAGCTCAGCATCCATGTTTAGTTTAGCGTCTGTGTGTAGATTAGCATCCGTGGTTAGCTTAACATCTGTGTCTGTCAACAGAACTTCAGCCACACAGCAGGTCAAACGCTGGGAAGACAACACCCTTACAGTATGGCTTCCAGCGGCTCAATCCATCTCTGAAGACGATTTATGAAAGTTTGTAAATCGAACCCGT
Source organism: Osmerus eperlanus (assembly GCF_963692335.1). Classification (NCBI taxonomy): domain Eukaryota; kingdom Metazoa; phylum Chordata; class Actinopteri; order Osmeriformes; family Osmeridae; genus Osmerus; species Osmerus eperlanus. The sequence goes on from NC_085041.1 coordinate 6,093,733, forward strand.
ACAAGGTCACGAGCAGGGGCGAGGCAGACCTACACAACAACGAGAAGATTATGTTTTGATGACTGTAATTAGAGCCCAAAGTTTTGCTCCAGAGGCAGTTCAGGCTCCAGACTAATTAGGACTGTCTTTTCTTTCCCCCGCTCGACTCTGCCGTTCACACGGATCAGCAGAGTCTCCTGGCGTGGCGATGTGCCCCTCCGTGTCTCTGATATCTGCTGCTTCTGCCTGCCAGATCTACTTCTCTGTCTGTTGGGAGCCTGGATCGTTGCTGTGTCCTGTTGCTGTGTTTGCTCTCTTGGGAAGGTGTGTCTGTTTGTCTTCAGGGCATCCTTTTCTCCTTTATTCTCTCTTCTCCTCTCGGTCTCTCTCTCTTCTCCTTTCTGTACCCTTCCTCTCCTCTGTCTCTCTTCTTCTCCTCTCTCTTTCCTCCTCTCCACATCCTTCCTCCCCTCTCTCCCCTCTCTCTCTCCTCCTCTCCACATCCATCCTCCCCTCTCTCCCCTCTCTCTCTCCTCCTCTCCACATCCTTCCTCCCCTCTCTCCCCTCTCTCTCCCCTCTCCTCTCCACATCCATCCTCCCCTCTCTCCCCTCTCTCTCTCCTCCTCTCCACATCCATCCTCCCCTCTCTCCCCTCTCTCTCTTCTCCTCTCCACTTCTATTCTCTCCTCCTCCCCTCCTCTCCCCTCCCTGACATCATCCTTCTCAAAGCTGTAAAAACCTTTCCTGTGTCGGGACCCAGCAGAGCCAGCAGAGCGCCATCAGCTTTTAGCACCGTGGACCCAGCAAGCAGATCCTCCAATCCTGGAAATCTACTGATTCACTGACTCCCTTTCACTGACTCACTGACTCGCCCGTCAGTCTCTCTTTAGCCCCTCCCATTTAACACTGTTTAGCTCTTCACCCCTTCCCTGAACCTGGCTCCTGTCCTCAGTCCTCCAGCCTGTCCCAGCATGCATCCGTCACAGCTGCCAAATCTGCCTGACTAATGTGGCACCCATGACCTCTGACCCCAAGTCCTGCTCTGTTTCCATTGGCTAGTGGAGAGAGGGACTGTACATGTGCATCCTGTTATCACCTGCACCCCTCCCCACACACATACACACACTCACAAGCACACACACTCACACACACTCTCACACACTCTCACAAACACACTAACACACACATTCACACATACACTTACACTTACACACACACACACACACACACACACACACACACACACACACACGCACACACTGAGGCACAACACATTGGGCTTCCTAGAGTCTTCCATTATTAATGGCATATATATCACACTACAGTGAGATTAATAAAGAAGATGAGAGTCGTTTCCATGATGTGGTTTATAGGGTCCCGACCCCTCCAATTATCCTGCTTATTCAGTTTGTGTGCGTGTGTGCGCCTGTGTGTGTGTGTAAGTGCCTGTGTGTGTGTGTGTGTAAGTGCCTGTGTGTGTATGTGTGTGTGTGCCTGCGTGTGTGCAACTGGGTGCATGTGTGATTGCGTGTGTGTTTATGACCTCCAGAACAATGGAGACAAAAAGCTGATATCAGTAACTGGTGAATATTTAATGCGTTTATAATACCTGTGAGTTCATTTGATCCTGAAAAGATAGAAAACTCAATATTGCTGCTGCTGCTGTGTGTGTGTGTATGTGTGTACGCTGACTCACCACAATCTCACAGCATCTCATCGCGTGTCCCCACCACCACAAAGAAATTGCTTTCAGTCTCAAAATCAAGGAAACCCACAAACACAGAATACCCTTACATGAGTTTAGACTTGAGCACACACACACACACACCAATGCATACACACACACACACTCACACACACACAGGCTTTGGTTAGTGATTGTGGATGTGTGACTGGTTCCTGTGTTTCCTCCAGACAGCAGGGGAGCAGAGTAGAGCATAGTAGAGCATAGTAGAGCAGAGTAGAGTATAGTAGAGTAGAGCAGAGTAGAGCATAGTAGAATAGAACACAGCAGAGCAGAGTTCCGATGCAGACTCTGCACAGCCAACCTATGGCTGCTGGACAGTGTCTTGTAAACATCCAGGGAAACAAACTTCAATTGAGTCTTTCCTGTGTGTGGAGGCATCTCCAGACAACATGGCTGTGTTTGGTACTGTCTCATTACTAGACCACAGGGTTCTATTTGGTTTGACATGGTTCTATACGGTTCTACATGGAACTATGTCATTGCTAGACTAGGTCTGGTTCGACATGGTTTTTCAAAACGGAGCTTCCGCAGACCTCGTGTACTTCTGAGGGAACAACTGACTACCGAAGTTCAATCCAAGTAACATTCCTCTAGGTATGTTTCAACTTTGTTGTTTCCCATCTGATAGGAGGCTGATTTGGAGGTCAGCGGTTTGTCAGAAGGAGGAGCAGGGAGAGATGACGACCTCGTTCACAGTGAAGCGTTAACTCCGACCAGCTAATGTGACAGATAACCAAGTCATCATGCTTGGCAAGCTCAGAGGAAGTGACAGGGTGAGTGTCTACTTAGAGATGGAGAGAGGAGAGCGTGTGTGTGTGTGTGTCTGCTGTCCGATTAAGCCTTGCTGTGTCAGTGTGTGTCCGTGTATGTACATGCGTGTGTGCGGATTCTCATTGAGCCTACGTGGGTTTGAATGTGTGTGTGTTTGTGCGTGTGTGTGTGCGTGCGTGCGTGTGAGGTCGGCTAGCGGACCCTGTGGCTCAGTGGCCAATCTTCTCCTCAAATCCCCCTCATCTGTAGTGACTTCTCTCCCAAATCATTTAATGGCTCATAATGACTTCACAACAGTTCAGTCATGGCTCTTAATGGGACCTGAAGTGTTTAGGCCGGCCGTATCCTAGATACAGGACAGGCTTGGTGTTGGGAAGAGTCCAGCCCAACGCTCCCGTCTCCTCACAGGAGGAAGTGACCCCAGCCATCACAGAGCTGGAAGGAAGTGGAAATCAGCTTCATTGCATCGTTTTACTTGTCGAGGCCAAGAGAAAGAGCGTTCATGACTTGGATTGATTAACTTCAACCCCCTTCAAAGCCCCTAAAAGGTTAGTAGAGGTTGTTTTTTCTCGAAAACAACAAAAGCTTCAGTGGTGATGATAATCATTTCAGTACAGTACAAAATTAAGGATTAGAAAAGAATACTGTTTGTTTTGTTTCACATTAGTTCTGTGCATTTTGATCCGTTCTTTTCTGCTGTGATTTCGACATGCAATATTTGCATACGCTTTGGATAAAAGCATCTGCCAGATTCTTAAAATGTAAATTGTAAAGATGAATAAATAAGAGTTCAATCAAAACTGTTGAATTTGTAACATGAAAGCTATCATTCCCAGAGGCAGAGATGTTTTTGTTCCTGTTCCCAGTTACAGAACAAGATGGCGGCTGTTACAGATTTGGTTAAACTGCTGAAAAAGGATATCGGAAGAAAGGAAGCCTGAGTGTTTCCAGAGGTCGCGGGAGGTCAGGAGAGGTCAGTAGGGTCAGGACAGATCCGTTGATGAGCTTTCGTGAGGCTAGTGTGAGGTAACCCTGGGCTGGGAACACGTGCAGCATCAGTCATAACAGGGAATCCTGGAGAAAAAAACAAAAACAAACCTGGCCTCAGACCTGGGACACAGTTCAGAAGCTCCCTTACACTCTTCCTGGGGGTCACAGGTGTGGGCGAGTGGGATGAGTGTGTGTGTGTTCAGGGGGATGTTGTGTGTGTGTGTGTGTGTTAGTGGGGATGTGTGTGTGTGTGTTCAGGGGGATGTTGTGTGTGTGTGTTCAGGGGGATGTTGTGTGTGTGTTAGTGGGGATGTGTGTGTGTGTGTTTGTGGGGATGTGTCTATGCGTGTTCATGGGGATGTGTGTGTGTGTGTGTTTGCGTGTCCCCTCTGGGAACCTATGCTACAGAGGAACGTGTATCAGGTGACACTAGCCTGGCAGTATTTTCCCAGAAGTGTCAACTTCAGAAATGCTAAGCTCAAATATGGCTGAACCTCTCTCTAGCATGGCTGTACCAGCTAAAACACTCGGGTGTGACTGCAAGCTGAACAGCTCTCCTTTCCTCTGCTTACATCTTACTATGTTCCCAACAACAGGCCTATCTCCAACTCCAACACTGCAGACAGCGTTACTGCATCGTTTATATACTCACCATTTTTTTTTCTTCCCTCCCTCGTTTCCATGGAGCCGTAACCGGGTGGAACTGCATAAACGATACTCCTCTTTTCTCGCTCATAAATGTTCTTCGCGTCTCCGTGGTGACAAATAGGTTTGGTAGCAGCGACAGTTGGCGGTAGAACCGGACACTTTGATTGCAGGGAATTAAACGCAAGCAGCTGGACAGCTAATCGAAGGGTCGTACATTTGGTTTTAATTACCGGGACGTCAGGAGGGGCGGAGGGGCGGAGGGGTCGGCCTAATGGAGAGAGAGAGAGAGAGATGGAAGAAGAGAGACTGCGTCTTGTTGTGGCACATTTGAGAGACACCCCTGACATGTGTCGAACTCAGAACAAGATTAAGGGAGAGTGGGGGGGGGGGGCTGAGGACAGTACAATGGTCTCTTTGTGCCCCAGTGTAGCTGTCCAACCTGTCTGTCTGTTTGCCTGCCTGCCTGTCTGTCTGTCTGTCTTACTGTATCTCTCTGTCTCTCTGTCTGTCTGCCTGCATGTCTGCTGGCTTATTTGTCTCTCTGCCTATCTGTCAGGCTGCACAGAGAGGTTCCTACAAGAACATGCACACACAGTGAATCACTGGTGTCACGCAGAACTGTGTCCCCCTTCCACACTGTCCAGAGAGGGAGTTCCACGTGGGCCTTCGCCATGAATCAGATGCAGGAGAGCTGACCTCCAGGTGATCCCAACGCTCACAGAACCTGTACCGAGAGGGGGAGGAGGGGGAGGAGGGGAGAGGAGGGGGAGGAGGAGGAGGGGGAGGAGGTGAGAGGAGGGGAGAGGAGGGGGGGGAGGGAGGGGAGGGGAGAGGAGGGGAGAGGAGGGGGAGGATGGAGGGGAGGGGAGAGTAGAAGGGGCAGGAGGGAGGGGGAGGGAGGGGAGGAGGGGGAGGAAGGGGAGGAGGTGAGAGTAGAAGGGGCAGGAGGGAGGGGAGGGAGGGGAGGGTGGGGAGGAAAGCAGAGGAGGAGTGGGTTGGGGAGAGGGTAGCGGGGAGGGAGGAGGAGGAGGAGAGAGGGGGAAGAGACAGGGGGGTACAGGTCAGCTTCAGGACTCAGGTTTTTTATGTCCCACATTTAACCCAACACATGTGTAGTAGAGGTTGTTTGGAATCTCAGCCCTTTCCTGCGACCTACAAAAGCCTAAATATGCCAAAGTAAAAGTCTAAATACCTCCCTCCATGTGTGATACACTTCACAGGTTTACCCAGTACACTATATAACACAAAATATGATTGAAATGTGTTAAATGATACATTTTCATGACATTGTGTTTTTCTACACAATTTGAGTGTACTTAAAATATATAGTAATTCCTGGCTTGCTGGAACAATCCTCACATTGTGTGATAACAATAATAACAACATAATCATTCAAAGTTTCACCCAAAGTGATCTCTTGATCAACAGTCCAATCCTCTACCTCTGAGTTTTCAGCATCCCCTCATTCTCTGGATGGCTACGTGAATTTCCGGCCACCATGCCCTGGGTCCGGAACAGCAGAACTGGACCCAGAACCAGAGCCCGTCACTGGGCGAGGTGTTTCTCCCTCCTCCGGCACCACACTCTCAGTTTCGCCGTGACATCACCGCGTCGGAGGGGAAAGTCCGTGTGGTTTCTCTCCGCTCACGCGAGTGGGCGAAGCCTCCGAAACGCGAACAATGTTGCTCACTGTTTCTCGACGGTTGTTAGCGGTCGTAAAATGTCGTAGGTTGGGATGTAATGCTTCAGGGTTTAGGGGCTTTCTCTAAATTGGATCCAGGGGAACTCAGGAGGAGAGGGGAGAGGGAGTCAGGTTGGGAGCTGTTCAGGGAGGCTGGTCTGAGGGGGGCCCAGTTTGGAAGGTGGCCCAGGAGGAGTAGGGAGGGAGAGGAGAGAGGAGGAAGAGAAGGATGGCGAAGAGGAAGAACACCGGTTAGGTGTCCTAACTCCACCTTACCACCTAACTCTTCACGGCACTCTTCACAACCCCAGCCTATAACTCTACCACTTACACCTGAACACACACACACACCTGGACCCCCCCCACACACACACACACACACACACACACACACACACACACACAATCACAGATACCCTCAGTGTGCCGAGTCTCTCCTCTGGTATCAGTATTCGGGGGTCCTCTAAACCCAAACAGCAGGTGAGGAAATGGGGGAGTGGGGGATGGGGGGGCGTGGGGGGCACTGTAACCCTATAATCTAGTGTCGTAATAACAAAGTGTTTCAGTGCGTTGGGGTAACAAGCCCTTGTGACCTCCTGGAGTGTATGCATTCCAGCCTGTAAGCTGAGTACATATTTGTCATGTAAGAACCCAGGGTTTTATCACCTCACATAAAGAGGCAACGGGCAATTGATGCCATATACCTTCATTACACTATAAATATATAAGGGGCTTTTTCAGTAAAGTTTTCACTTGCAGTACAGTCTAGGAACCAAAACACTACCCTTTTTTGTTGTGTTTACTTATGGTTCAAACTGGTTTTCCATCAGGCATTCATGCAATGTGAAATGACACAATTGAATGTATCATTTTAACAGACAAAAGGTGTCTGCATATTTTGTGATATTTCATGTTATATTATAATTTTAATATGATATATTATGCCGTAGGTTCTCTATACAGGATGTTCCATTCAGGTTATTTCATGGTGTTCTCAGACACACGTGCAGACAAGAGGAGGAGGGTGGTGGTGGAAAAGAGGTGGTAAGGGTGAGGGTGAGGGGAAGGTGACGGTGAGGGGAAGGGTGAGGGTGAGGTTGAAGGGGAAAGGAACCTCCCTATTTGACCCCAAGTTAATTATTTCCTCCCATGTAGTAGTGACCTAAACCCTGACTTTAAGAACTACCACACACTGACCCTATGTCTCTCTCTCCCATATCTCCCTCTCTCCCTCTCTCCCTCTCTCCCTCTCTCCCTCTCCTTTCTCTGACCACATGGAAGCATGGAAAAGTACTCTCTCTCTCTCTTCCTCTCTCTCCTTCTCTCTCTCTCTCTCTCTCTCTCCTCTCTCTCTCTCTCTCTCTCTCTCGTCTCTCTCTCTCTCCTCTCTCTCTCTCTCTCTTTCTCCTTCTTTGTGTTTATGTATTTTTGACAGAATACACTGTGGCTTCCTGTCGTTTGCCTTATTCTTCTTTTTTCTCTCTCTAAGTTGTGGCGAGGCCTTAAAAAGGATCCCATTTAAGCATTTTAAATAAACAGCGCTCTTTTCTCTCCAGTCGCCAGTTTATAAATCCATCATTGAGGTATTGGAAGCCCGACTTTGTTTCATGCAGGCAAAGTTTTCTTGTGGGCTCCCCCCGCTAACCTCAGGCTCACATACTGACACCCCCACCACCCCCCCTCCGACACCGTACCCCCTCCACCCCCTCCACCCCTTGCCCCCACCCCCGCCTTCCTACCCCTTCCACCCCCGCTCTCTCTCTGTAAGAAAGACACACACAGACACACACACACTCCAAGAGATAAAGTGTCCAAACAAAGATGGAACACAACCCTACACACATCGGAACACCCAGGCCCAGTCGCCCCAGCAACATCTAGTACCTGCAGGGTCACACACATACACACAGACAAACACACACACACACTTTTATAAGATTATAATTTCTGCCTCGTACAGAACATCTCCCAAAAATACCAGACTCTCACATCTCCTAGAAAGACAGAGAGAGAGAGAGAGAGAGAGAGAGAGAGAGAGAGAGAGAGAGAGAGACATAGAGAGACATAGAGAGACAGAGAGAGACAGAGCGAGACAGACAGAGAGTGAAACAGAGAGAGCGAGACAAAGAGTGAGAGTGATACAGAGATAGAGTGAGACGGAGAGAGAGTGAGACAGAGAGAGACTAATACAGGTTTTAAACAGGCTCAACATGAACTCCCAGAGCTGCTGGGCCATGGGTGAGCTTGGATCATTCATGCCTCTACAGCGCCACAACCCTGCCCCCCCCCTTCCCCCCAAACTCCACTCCCTCCCATTTCCACCCTCTCTCCCTCCCTCCCTTTTGTCCCCTTCCTCTACCCTCCCTCCCTCTCTCTCCCTCCCTCTCTCCCTCTCTCTCTTCCTCTCTCTCTCCCTCTCTCCCTCCCTCTCTCTCTCCCTCTCTCTCTCCCCACGCTGAGTCCTTGTCTGCGGTCCCCGGTCTCCAGCTCCATGTAATTAACTTCCTGTCGTCCTGACTCCCCCTCTCTCCTCTCCCCTCCTGTGTTAACATAAACTTAGTCCTTGCTCATCAATTAGTTCCGGGGCACGATCGCGAGGCGCTCCATGGGAGGAGGGAGGTGGGGGGGGGGGGGGGGGGTGAGAGGGGGGAGGAAGGGACGTACATGAAAGTAGAGCATCCATCGCTGGGGAGGGTTCCAATGGGGGAGGGAGGGGCGACGAAGGGGGGAAAGAGGGCGACGGGGGGGAGAAAGAGGAGGCTCACAAATGAAAGTAGAGCATTAACCGTGGGGAAGGGGAGGCGGGGGGGGGCAGGGTGTCATGGGGGGGGGGGGGTTGAGGGGCAAGGGAGGGGGGGGGCAGAGTGGCACGGGAGTGGGGGAGGCACGTCAGTGTAGCGAGGATAACAGGCCCGCCCCAGGCAGAGCGCTCGCGTGACCACGAGGGGCCCAGCCTCTCCAGGAAAGGACAGAGGACACCTCTGGTCCTCTCCCCTGACGGGTCGGGGAGAGAGAGGGCCGTGCGAGGCCTGGAGAGACAGGTGGAGGGACATCTCCAGGCGCAGTTACAGAGTTATGGATGGCCTCCTCTGATTAAACCAGCACGGTGATATACAGCGCAGGGGATCGAAGGGGCAGAATTTATGGAGTCCTTTTAATCTCCCCTGACAACAGCCCCCCCAACCCCCCCCGTCCCCCGTTCCCCATGCAATGCCATGACGACAGCCGTGTGTTTCTGTGCCACCTGACTGCCGTCCCCGAGATGTGAGAAGTTACTAGAGACAGGCAGAGAGACAGACAGACGGGCAGACACACAGAGAGAGAGAGAGACAGGCCCGTCAGACAGACAGGTGGGGGGAAAGCGACCGTTTGAGATGCGGGCTGACGGGGATTAGAGGATGAAACGTCGGCTGTGCTAATCCCTCCAGTTATTAACCATGATAGCTCTCTAACTGACACCACATGCAGAAACTTCTCCAACTCCCAGACTCTCACTCTCCCTTCGGCTGCCGTATGTAAGTACTTAACACGGACTCAAGAGACGGGATTAGACAGGAGAAATGGGATGTTGATCTCAGAGTTATTTTTTCTCTCTATCATCTTCCTCTGTCCGTCCGTCTCTCTCTCTCTCGCTTCGCTCTCGCTCGGTCACACCCACACTTCCCGCCTTCTCCTCAGCTGCTCTCAATTGTCCCTGTCACTTTCTTTTTCTCCGTCCCTCACTCTCTTTATCTTTCGCCATCTCCCTCCCTCCCTCTCCCCTCCCTCCTTGGTTTTCATGGGAGTGAGAGCTGGCCAGAGAGACCGTCAGGCGTAGCTCCTGCATGTCTCTCCACTGTAC
>NC_085041.1:6103590-6129920 GCF_963692335.1 Osmerus eperlanus
CATTTAACGAGAAAACCCTTAATTTCCCTCGTCCATGTGTCGGTCCATGCCATGGAGATACACATGAGAACAGTATCTGCTCTGTGCTGGTTAATGGGTCGTTAATCTGGAGCAAAACACACAGATCAACTGTCATCAGCCATGGAGACCAGAAGAGACCATGAGGAAGGGGGGACCAGGAGAGAGACTTTGAGGAGAGAACAGAATGAGGAGAGACCGGGAGAGAGAGAGACCAGGAGGAGAGAGAGACCAGGAGGAGAGAGAGGACCGCAAACAGAACTCACAGATGATGCATCATCAGCCACGGAGAAGCAGGCCTTAGCAGACATCTGACCTTGGGAGAGACACTCCAGCCTGAGTCCAGTCTGACCTATTGATTGGTATTGTTATTCCTTCCATTCCTGTCACCTCAGGGCGAAAAAACCCCAACATTCATTAACTTTCTGCACAAATATATTGACATCTGCAAACAGGAAGACCGGCTAACTTGGCAACAGTCCCTCTAATGATTAAAAGCTGTAACCAGGCTGGAAATGTTTGGAACTCACTATGTGTCTGTTTTGAGGGTTTGTGTGTGTGTGTGTGGAGGGGGGTGTTTTTAATGTTACATTCTTTCACACGAAGTGAAAAGGCGGGAGTTTGGACGCCCTCAGGTCCATTCAGAACAGCATTACCATGAGCTCTGAGGAACTTCACTGGGCCCAAAGGAAGAGGACGTAACCCTGTTTATTTAAATGCAGTGCATTGTGGGCCGTTAAAGGCTTCTTAGTCCTCCTCCCTGTGTCCCTGTGCCTCCATTCAACGCCTCAAAACAAAAAAAAAACCCTGACCTCCTTTGTTCTGTGGCCATTTGATTGGGATCCCCTTTTTTTGGTGTGGGGGGGAGGGGTGTGGGGGCAATTCTTAATTGAACATATTTCTTGTGTAGGAAAATGAGGGATGTTTCTCCCCTTTAGGCTGGTTCGGGCTTTCAGGGCCGCATTTCTATGGGGTTCCGGTGGGAATCAGGAGTGTAAAGGCCTTCTTTTGCTGCGGATCTCTGATGGGAGTCGTGGTCTTAGTGCCAGGAGCATAAAGGCTGTCATGGTTCTGGGTTTCCCCCACCTCGCACTGTTACTAAACCCCCTTTTAAAACCGGACCGGATTGAATTGTTTTTGTGCGATATTTTTGGGGGGCTGTTTTTTTTATTGATAGGGCAGTTGGAGAGACAAGAGTACAGGGAGAGAGAGAGAGAGAGAGAGGGGGGAGGGGGGGAGGACATCCTGGAAAGGGCCTGAGCCAGATTCAAACCCAGGCCCCTGTGTGTGTGCTCTTACCCAGTGAGCTACCAAGGCGCCCCACCAGACCAGATTTTGAAGCTGGATCAGTCTAGTTTAGTCTTCTTCTTGAAGATGATAGGAGACCATCATTCTATTATTAGTGATGTGTTCATGTCCTAATGCAGCAATCAGATCAGGTTCTGCCTCTGCTGGCAGTGTTGTATAGTTATGATAATCATGTGTTCCTTCAGCAGATGCTTCTATCCAAAAGAACATCTGGGTGGAAATTAAAATCTCTTGATGTGCAGACAAATGCTCTAACCACTGAGCAAGCATAGAGCTAACTCAGAGCCCAGACTAGGTTCTAATGGGTATGTTGTAAAGTTATAATAATATGTATAGTATCGGCTTTTAGGCACACTGAGCTATACCCAACATTGTGTCCACGGTAACACAGTGTCCATGGTAACTTATGTGTTGTATTGTATTGTCAACCAACTACGCAGACCAGGTCCTGGCGTACGTGCAGTGCTACTCAACCATTCATCCCTCGCTTTCATCCAAAGCGAGATACAGGGCGGGATTTGAACCTGCGACCTCTGGAATCTGCAGTCGAATGCTCTAACCAGCGTGGCTGTGTCCTCTTGTGTTGTATGGTGAACCCTCCTCACCCGGCAGGCCCTGGGGTGAGCGCCCCTCCAGGCCTGGCTGCTGTCCGGCCCCGAGGGCAGAGCTGGCTCTGTTTGTGGGGGGCTTTACGAGCGCTTTTATGAGGTACTCACTGCTCTCCTGGGAGAGAGGGAGGTGGGCTCTGTACAGGGACACTGACTGGCCCCATGGAGGCTCCTCAACAGCTAAAACCAACACCGCTACCGACACGCTTTAGTGGAAGACCGGCCAGTAAAACACTTCTCTGAGGAGAAACAACACTGGTGTTTTTTTTTGTGTGTTTTTTTTGCTTCTTTAGTGACTTTTTGTTTCACTCTGGTTTTTATCGGTTCTCTTTTTTCCTCCCTGCAAGGGTCGTATCGGACTGGAGCGCTGTTGCAACCAAAACAATGGGACGTCTCCTGAAATGTAAAGTGTTGATCTGATATTTAAATGTGCCATTAAGTATCAGACAAGGGGGCGGGAAATTGGAGGATTCTCCTGGCTGTGCTTTGGGTGTGTGAGTGTGTCTGTGAGTGTGTGTGGGTGTCTGTGAGTGTGTGTTCCTGTGAGCGTGTGTGTCTGTGAGTGTGTGTGGGTGTGTGTGGGAGGGGGGCAGACCCAGCCAGCGCTCCACACGGCTCCTCTTGGAGGCTTTCACCTCTTTGACCCCTCGCTGTTCACTCAGGGCCCCGTGTGCTGGGGCTGGGGTGGGGCTGGGGCTGGGGAGAGGGCTGAGGTTGGGGCTGAAGCTGGGGTTGAGGCTGGGGCTGAAGCTAGGGGACGGGTTCGGCACTCAGCCTCCCAGGGCCTCCTCTCCAGCCCTCCAGATGGGGCCGAGCCCCCGTCTTAAGAGGCATCACATCCAGACCTCACACGCTAGTTCTACATCCCTCTCAGACAGCCACTCTTAAGGAGCGTTACATCCTACACAGACCTCACACGCCAGCCAGGACTGCAGAGGAAAACACCTCCCATTGAACATGACTCACACACTGACCTACCACAGACTGAGAGGGGGAGGAGGAAGTTGGGTCGGGGGGGGGAGAGAAGAGGATGAGCAAGGAAGAGGAGAGGGTTTAGGGCGGGGGATATAGAAAGAGTCTGAGAGAGAGAGGAAAAGTAAGACAGAGAGCTAGAGAGAAGTGAAAGATGCAGAAAGATTGGGTGAAAGAGTGAAAGAGGGAATGAGGCAGCAAGGGGCACGGAGAGAGAGAGAAAGGAGGAGAGATGTGGTAAGGTGAGGTGTTTTAAACTCCCACTTGGGACTCCCTGCCTGGAGGCTGGAGGTTGAGGGCTGGGAGCTGGGGGCTGGGGGCTGGAAGCTGGGGGCTGGAAGCAGGAAAGCTGGAGGCCGGGGGCTGGAGGCTGGAAGCTGGAGGCTGGGGGCTGGAGGCTGGGGGCTGGAAGCTGGGGGCTGGAAGCTGGGGGCTGTAAGCAGGAGGCTGGGGGCTGGAAGCTGGGGGCTGGAAGCAGGGGGGCTGCGGGCTGGAGGCTGGGGGCTTGGGGGCTGGGGGCTGGAAGCAGGAAAGCTGGAGGCCGGGGGCTGGGGGCTGGAAGCTGGAGGCTGGGGGCTGGAGGCCTGTGCCTCTGGTTCTTTAAACACCCTCATAAATTACCCTGGCAGGGGGAGTGAAGTGGGGCCGGTGGGGGTGAGGGTGAACCTGGTACTGAGGGTCTACACAGTGCCTCTCTGCTCTAATTGCCACTACCCTGACCAGATTCACTCAAATGCAAAGTAAACGAAATGTAAAAATAAAAGGAGTGACTTTGTTTTGGAAATGTGTACAGTCGGGAAAAAAAGCGTGACGTCTAAATAAATTGTTGTGTCTTGTCTCGGAGACGGAGAAGAGCTGTGATGCTCCCTCGAGGCGTGTGATTGGTCGGTCTTGGCGAGCGGGCGGCGGGCTGCAGCCAACCAGGGCCTCGTAAAGCGTAGCAGATTTATATGAGGAGAGGAGAGCGTCCAACTGTCTGAGTTATGTCTGCGTCAGCGACCTGACTTCAGCTGAGGAGCTGCCGTCTGTTCCAGCAGTGGAGTTGTGCTTCACCCAGAACCAACACACACACAGCCTCTAACAGCCTCACGCAGCCTCTACCAGCCTCTCACGGCATCTAACGGCCGCACACAGCCTCTACCAGCCTCTCACGGCCTCCAACGTCCTTACACAGCCTCTGCCAGTCTTTCACATCCTCTACCGGCCTCTCACAGCCTCCAATAGCCTCACAGCTTCTCACAGCCTCTCACAGTCTGAAGGGGTGAGTGGGGATGAAAGGCTGGGTTTGGATGAGGGGTTGGGTGGGGATGAGAGGCTGGGTTTGGATGAGGGGTTGGGTGGGGATGAGAGGCTGGGTTTGGATGAGGGGTTGGGTGGGGATGAGAGGCTGGTTTGGATGAGGGGTTGGGTGGGGATGAGAGACTGGGTTTGGATGAGGGGTTGGGTGGGGTGGGTTACATGGATGACCCATTAGAGGCAGGACTGCATGTCATTACACTGACAAGCTCAAACAGACAGACAGCCGGTAGAACATTTACATGAACATGACATTTACAGACCGGTAGAATGACTACAGTAATAAACAGAGAGAGAGAGAGAGAGAGAGAGAGAGAAAGAGAGAGAGAGAGAGAGAGAGAGAGAGAGAGAGAGAGAGAGAGAGAGAGAGAGAGAGAGAGAGAGAGAGAGAGAAAGAGAAAGAGAGAGAGAGAGAGAGAGAACAACAGAGTTGCGTGTGCTGGAGAGCAGAGGTGTCGCAAGGTCACAAGGTCACCTCAGCTGGGTGGAGCGAGTTATGGCGAGGTCATTCCAAGGTCACGATGAGGTCATCAGCAGCTTCCTGGTGGTCTACCTATTAGAGATCAAGGGGGGCGTGGCCCTGAGACCCAGGTTATCAGTCCCTCCATCTCACAGAGAACCAGAATGTTATGGCTGCCGCTGACAGCCAGCTCAAACACGTTCCCTCCAATTAAGATACGTAGCTACGCGTGTAAATAGCCAGTGCTCCAAAATATGAGCCAAATTAGATCTGCTTTCCTGCTTGAAGTGTATGTTGATTGCTTCTTTCAACTGTTTTACAGAAATTACATGGTTAGGGGTGCTGTGAATGCTATCAGATTGAGACCTGTGGGGTGTTTGGATAGGGCTGTTGGTTTAAGGGATAGGATCTAGGTTTACCCTGCTCTTTAAAGGGTTGTGCTCGGTCAACTTAAGGACTGTGCCTACACTATGGACACACACACACGGACGCGCACACACGCGCATACACACAGAATAACTTACACATAGGCACACACACACACAGAAGTACTTACACACAAGCACACACACACAGAGACACACAAGGGGTTTGCTGCCAGTATGTAAAAAAAAACCTGGGATCTTTAAAGTTGTTCCTTGAGTACGAATGAGTCATTCACCTCACAATGGTACCCAGTGATCGTTCGTTCCCTTCAGAACACTGATAGCAGAAGAATGCCTTTCAGGGGGGGGGGGGGGGGTTGGGGGGGTGGGTCTGGGGGAGCCTTGGGGGGAGGGCTGTATTGTCTCCAGACTGGGGTCCTCACCCGCACTGTGGCCCCCCTCACCCCTCACCTCCTGCCCCCTCTCTCATGTGGCTTTACTGGTGTGACGCAGCGTGCATGGAGACGATGGACGGACAATCGAAAAGCCCCTGAAAGAAGGGCCATTAAGACCCATAAAGATGTGTGTGTGTGTTTTGTCTACGTGTGTGGTTTTGTGTACGTGTGTGTGTGGTTTTGTGTGTGTGTTGGGTTTCGTCTATGAGTGTGTGTGTGTGTGTGTGTGTGTGTGAGAGTTTAATGCTTTTGTTCATGTGTGTGTGTGTTGGGTTTTGGCTATAAGTGTGTGAGTCTGTGTGTGTGTGTGTGTGTGTGTGTGAGTGTGAGAGAGAGCTAATGTGTTTGTCTGGGTGTGTGTGTCTAAGTCTCCTGATGACAAGTGTGGTGCCTGGTAGTCTTACCCCTGGCCCTCATCCCCACACCCCCCTCACTCTCTCACCCCCCACCCCTTCACACCCCCCCCACCCCCTCCTGTCTGAGAGTGTCAGCTTCCTACATCAACAAGGCCCGGGACAGCAGACACCTCACAGAGCCCTCTCATTGAGGGTGAATTATCAGGACAGCTTAAAAGATCAGACTCCACTCCTATTTTTAGCTGACAGCTGCAACTTAAATCTGAAACATTTGACTCAAACACTTATTGTGTTTTGTCGGGAGATTAGCTCGTGAAGGTCTGTCGTTCTTGTGTAAGCCTTGAGCTGCTGACTCGAGCTGGCAAAAACGGAGAGCAATAGCATGGGAAGCCATGGGTGCTAGCATGAGGGGTTAATGGGGGCTAGCGTGCGTGGCTAAAGGGGGTTAGCATGGGGGCTACTGGGTGCTAGCATGGGTGGCTAACAGACGCTAGCGTGGGGGCTAAAGGGGGGTTGAGGTCTTTGGCATATGCTGGATAGAGATCTCCATCCAAAGTGGATTCAGCTGCTATGGAAACCTGATTGCAGAACTGCTGACTCTGTAATGAAGAGGTGAAGGCCCTGTTAGCTGCTAATAGTCTGCAACATACTGTGCTCACACACACATACTGTACTCACACACACACTGCACACACACGTAACTTGTACACACAAACATGCACACATACTGTACACACACAGTGAGCAGCGGAGGTGAACTGGGGACCTCTAATGAGGCTGCTAATGGGGCTTGGTTGACCCTTGACCTCTAGCCCCTGTCAGGGTCCAGAGAGGGCAGCGGCCATTGCACGTAATGGCTTCCATGAAGAACCAGTGGGGCGATTACATGTGACCCAGCCCTTCTCAGGAGCAAGATGTTAACCCAATGAAAAGCGCCTAATGTGCGCCTGTCACTTGTCGTCAGGTAGGATTGCTCTGCCGAGTCGATGTTTGTCCCTCTATATTAGTTTACTCTGTGATGACATGATCTGTGTTTCATTACAGCCTCCTGGAAACAATCCTCGGTGCAATTTAGGTATGGGTTACCCTCACGCACACACACAACCACACACTCATGCACACCTACACACATATGCACACACACGCACACACAGACACAAACACACAGTCAAGCACAAGATCACACATACACACACACACTCCTGCAGTTTCACACACACATACAAACCACACACAGAAATCCAGACACGCACACACAGCACACACAAAACAGAGAGGGATGAGAGCAGGAAGAGGGGGATGAGAGAGGGATGAGAGCAGGAAGAGGGGGATGAGAGAGGGGTGAGAGCAGGAAGAGGGGGATGAGAGAGGGGTGAGAGCAGGAAGAGGGGGATGAGAGAGGGATGAGAGCAGGAAGAGGGGGATGAGAGAGGGGTGAGAGCAGGAAGAGGGGGATGAGAGGGGGGTGAGAGCAGGAAGAGGGGGATGAGAGAGGGGTGAGAGCAGGAAGAGGGGGATGAGAGAGGGATGAGAGCAGGAAGAGGGGGATGAGAGAGGGGTGAGAGCAGGAAGAGGGGGATGAGAGAGGGATGAGAGCAGGAAGAGGGGGATGAGAGAGGGGTGAGAGCAGGAAGAGGGGGATGAGAGAGGGATGAGAGCAGGAAGAGGGGGATGAGAGAGGGATGAGAGCAGGAAGAGGGGGATGAGAGAGGGGTGAGAGCAGGAAGAGGGGGATGAGAGAGGGGTGAGAGCAGGAAGAGGGGGATGAGAGAGGGATGAGAGCAGGAAGAGGGGGATGAGAGAGGGGTGAGAGCAGGAAGAGGGGGATGAGAGGGATGAGAGCAGGAAGAGGGGGATGAGAGAGGGATGAGAGCAGGAAGAGGGGGATGAGAGAGGGGTGAGAGCAGGAAGAGGGGGATGAGAGAGGGATGAGAGCAGGAAGAGGGGGATGAGAGAGGGGTGAGAGCAGGAAGAGGGGGATGAGAGAGGGGTGAGAGCAGGAAGAGGGGGATGAGAGAGGGGTGAGAGCAGGAAGAGGGGGATGAGAGAGGGATGAGAGCAGGAAGAGGGGGATGAGAGAGGGGTGAGAGCAGGAAGAGGGGGATGAGAGGGATGAGAGCAGGAAGAGGGGGATGAGAGAGGGATGAGAGCAGGAAGAGGGGGATGAGAGAGGGGTGAGAGCAGGAAGAGGGGGATGAGAGAGGGATGAGAGCAGGAAGAGGGGGATGAGAGAGGGATGAGAGCAGGAAGAGGGGGATGAGAGAGGGGTGAGAGCAGGAAGAGAACACCAAACAATCTCAAAGTGACTCAGTTGCTATGGCCACGTTGTGGCGTAAGAAACATATTATGGTCTGCTTTTAGGAGATGTGTTTGATCAAAACTAAGCTCTCCGTGGGTGGACCCAGGTATTATCAGTCTGCTTAATCTGTGTTAAACCTTTACCAGACCTGTGCAGCGAGAGAGGGTCCTCTAGGAAGGAGATGACATCAAACCACAACATTTCCACCCTTCATGCTATTTACAGAAACTATCAATTGGATTTCCGGCCTTAGAAGAAGATGATTGAAAGAGCATGAGGCCAGAACGAGAGGAGAGAGGGGTGAGGAGAGAGGGACGGGTGGGTGGGTGGGTGGGTGGGTGGAGGAGAGAGGGTATGCATAATTGTGTTCCTGGCTGCTTTATCTTGCTCACAGACCTGATCACAAACAAAGAGATGAAAACATTCCCCTTTCTAATTGATTCTGCTGGTCTAAGCAGAGCCAGGTGACCCGGGGAGACCACTGGTCTTCAACCCTGGTCCTCAGGGCCCACTGTCTTGTATGTTCTCGATGTTTCCCTGCTCCGACACACCTGATTCTGATGAACGGCTGTTTTCAGGCCTCTGCAGAGCTTTGCACTGACCAGAATCAGGTGTGTCGGAGCAGGGAAACAACAAGTACGCACAGGACAGTGTGGGCCCTGAGGACCAGGGTTGGAGACCAGTGCTCGAGGTGCCTCAAAGGCCGAGGCGGTCTGCCGGGGTTCCCAGGAGAACCTGGACGATGACCAGAGGGAGCGAGAGGACAACTGTCCGGTGAGGTCATCAGACGACTGGTCAGCTCTCAGGTGGTCACCTGATCTCGGGTTGTTGAGATGTTGAGAACGGCAGGTCCTCCGGTCCGTCTGATCTCTGCTCGTCCCTCGGGGTCGATCGGACCGGTGTGAGGGGGGGGGGGGGGGGGAGGGGGGGAGAGGGGGAGGTGTGAGTTGGGGGAGGGTGAACGAGTGGGGGTGGAGAGGGGGTTAGGGGTGAGAGAAGGGTGAGGGGAGGGGGTGAAGGAGGGGTGAGAGGGGTGGACCCCGAGGCAGATAGGTGCGAGGGCGGAGGTTCAAACATGAGAACAAACTGCAGAAGCATGGGAGGTACTAAACTCTCTCTCCTTCTCTTCCTCCATCTCCTTGCTCTCCTTCTTCCCTCTCTCTCCCCCTCTCCTTCCCCCCCCCCCCCTCATTCTTCCCTCTTTACCTCCTTCTCTCGTTACACACGCAGTAAAAACCAGAAAATGAAAACCCAATTTCAGCTCCGAACCTATAAATAATCTCCCATGATTCATGGCCGAAGTGTCCCGTCCCGCAAATTAAGGATTGTCCTCGCAGCGCTCGTTGTGGTTTAAGCAAGGGCAGTGCACAACCCCGGGCCTCGACAAGGCACAGGGGGAACCCTGAGAGGGTGAGTGGAGCTCTCCCTCGCTGGATGACTGGACGATGGGCCTCATCCACACACTCACCATCACCCAGGCCGAGACTCTTAAAATGAAACACAACCTCGGTAGTTTACCGTTTTGACCCCAGCCAGCTGTGGTAAAGGGAACGTTCCTCAAATGTGTTCATTTAGCAGACGCTCTTATCCAATGTACAGATGATTTGGACCTTTGACCTCTTGATCTTTAGTGAAATGCTCAAACCATTGAGCCATCATCTTCATTCGTAATTTTTTTCCATCAGTTTCTCTCAGTTTCTGTGCATGCGATAGATCTGCTGTTTAAGTGGTGATGGTAATAGATCGCAAACAAAGAAACCCAAAGCTTTGGAGCGGTTTAGAGGTGTAAACCAGGTAGATCCACAACGCTGTGCTCCCTGTCAGATCACCAGAGAGCTCCTGGAGCATGCCCTTTGAGACAGTGCCCCCTGGTGGAGTAGTTTGGTGTGAACTCATTTCCTGCACCTACACTGAACTCACATTTACGCACTTACATATTACTACTGCTAAAACGACTATAATTAACTCGATGTTACTAATTCTACCATGACTACTGCTTATTACTACCACTGCTACCATTGACTTTCTGTTTTATTCTAAACTAGAGAAGAAGTGTTGTGGATGAGTGTGTGGTTGAGCCCCACAGGAGTGCGTGAGTCTCCCCGACGAGTGCGAGTCTTGTGGAAAATCTGTGAGCGCTGTGGAGCGCGTGCGTGTGCGCGCGTGTGTGGCGTGGAGAGCGTGTGAGTCTCCTGGAGAGTGTGCGAGAGGCCTGAATACTCCAGAAGGTACGTCAGCAGCTTTCGTGAAGTCCGTTCTGTTCGCACCTCCTCTCCTCGGCCCAGATTGATGCCATAGCTGCAGCCGTCTGCATAGCTGCAGCCCGTCTCCCCCCCGGTCTCAGACACACACACACAGACAGACACACACACACACACAGCGTGACGCTGCCCTACTCAGACACCTAGAGGAACACGATGGGGATGTTTAGGGGATTAATGAAGCTCTGCTTCTCCTCCCTCAGAAGCCAGGCGACCTTCAGAGGAATGTGTCTTCTGAGAGGAGCTGTCTGTCTGTCTGTCTGACAGTCTGTCTAACAGTCTGTCTGTCTATCTATCTATCGTGTGTGTCTGTCCATCTGTGAGGGGATTCATGTCTGTCCTCTGAGTGACCCAGGCTCTGTCCGAAGAGACCGCAGCCTTCTGCTTAGTGTAAAACCTCCACAGGGACATCAGCCAATCATCGGCCTGCCGTCCTTCTTTTCATCAACACCGACTGGTATCCCAACCAATCAGCTCTCTAGCTATCACAACCAATCATCTCTCTCGCTCTGACACCGGTGGAGTCGGCACCAGGCAGTCCAAACATCAGGCCCTGTCACCCCAACACACACACGATCACACACAAGCTCACCCCCCCCACCACCACCACACACACACGCACTTACACACACACACAAAGGAAAAGGGCTAAATCACTAGCACATGGGCGCTGAAACACACACTCTCCCACACACACACACTCACTGTGTTTGGAGAAACGGCATGCTCCACACTTCTGACCCCTGACGCGGTAAGTCCTTTCCTCCTCCAGAACATAAACACATCCACCTGTGAAACTGGAGATGCTATCAGAGACCTCGGCTGGAAGGTACCAGACAGGAGACACATCCTCTTCTGGGCCAGAGAGAAGTTCTCAAAGAACTTTGGTTGAACGTATGTTGTGTGTTTGTAGTTTTGGGATAGAGAAAAGTTCACGAAGCACCGGGATGAATGTATGTGTCTGTATTTGGCAGTTTGAGACACGTTTTACTGTGTGTGTGTGTGTGTGTGTTTACAGGAAATGAGTGTGTAGGGTTAGGCGTGTCTGTGTGTTTTCTGTTGATGTGTGCGGTTGCGCGTGTCTTGGTGTGTCCTCGTGGGTGCGTCCAATTCCTTTTCTGTGTGTGTGTGTGTGCATGGATGTGTTTGCATGCGTGTTTGCGTCTGTGTGTGCATGTGTCCTCCCTGCACACTGAGCTCTTTGTGGTCCCCTCTCCTCCAGCAGGCTACACCACTCCGCTCTCCAACTGCATGTCAGCGCATTCGTGAAAACGTTTATATAACGTTTACATAAAACCTATAAATATGCAGGTGTATTTACCTGGACAGGCGGGAGCTGGCAGCGAGGCCGTGACAGAAGCCACTGTGAGCCCCCGGCGCAGGACCCACCAGACACGTGATTTGTATGTGTTTGTTTAAGACTCGGGTTCCAGACAGGCCCCGAGTATGTGTCACTTTCATTAACACACCCCCTCCAACTTCTGGTCCAAACAACGCCATGGTCAGCTCCGGTTTCACATCCCTCACCTCCGCGCACCTCTTTCACCGTCGAGGAAATCGTCCCTCTCCTCCTCCTCGGACTCGGGATCCCAGCAGGTTGTAATTAGCGGATCGCTCCGTGTTTACCCGGGATCGGTTCACACCGGGGGGGGGGGGGGTCTGAGGGACGCTTGGCGGCGAGCGAGGAGTGTCGGTGACATTGTGGTAAAACGTTTAAATGAATCATTGTTGGAGCAGTGTGGAGTGTTAGTGTGACCCGCCCCCCCTCCTCCCCCTAGCCCCACCTCCTCCTCCCCCTAGCCCCCCACTCCCTCTCCCCCTAGCCCCACCTCCTCCTCCCCCTAGCCCCACTTCCCCCCCTCCTCCCCCTAGCCCCCTCTCCTAATGGGGCTGTATTAGCTCTGTGGAGGGTGATTTAAGGAGCCCCTTCTCCTGGGCTGTATATCACCCCAGAGCTGCCTGCCAATTTGCCGGGGTGTTGGAAGGGGTGTTGCAGGTGTCACAGAGAGAGTGTGAGGTGAGCAGGAGCAGTTCCAACAGTCCCATTACCAAGCCTTCACACGTGGACTCACACACACACACACACACACACGTTCTGAAAGTGTGTGTGTAGGCCTGTGTGTGTGTGTGCGTGCGTGTGTCTGAGACAGAGGCTCGCTCCAGGATCAAGTCGCATCTGCTCGCTCTCTCTCACACACACACACACACACACAGCCTGCACGCATACCTCGGCATTAGGGAGACTATGCGTCCAGAGATCCGGTCACGCACAGACCCACGCTGACGAAGTGGAGAGAGGAGCAGTCACGGGAGAGCTCGCACGCCACCGACCGAAAGAAAATGTCAAACAATCGCCACGTTTGCGTTGCCCTCCGCAAGACGCCAAACCCGGGAACACACTCTCCCGCATAGATATACTGTTCACACAGATGAAGGAGAACACACTATCTCACACACACATGCCTACACACACACACACACACACACACGCACACACACACACACACAGATTAGCCAAACCCTCCTTATCCCAGCTGGGGTGTGTGTAGTGTTTGGTCAGCTGTCCATTTGTGGGAACTGTAATCAGACGTTGCGTTGGAGAGAAGGGACTCCGAACACATTTACAACCTCCATGTGCTAGCAGAGCGCCGGCCTTGACTGAGCTGTGGGGTTTTCATCGAGTACCAAGACCAACGGGGCAATCGAAACACACATTTGACATTGCAATTGAGATGCAACGTTGTTTCTGCTGCTCTGCACAGTGTGATACGGCGGTTGAGAAGTTCTGGATGCACTGTAGTTGATATATTGTTGTTGTAAACCCTGGTAGCTGAGATGTGGTCACTCTGCACTGTGCCTGGTAAATACAGACCGTTCCTTGACTCCGACCAGCGCAACACTGTCGGAGCTGTGAACTGGAATCGTCTGCTGTACATTCGGCACGCACTAATTGCATGTGGCTTTGGGTAACGGTGTCTGCTGGATGAATCAAATGTAATGAAGTGTAATGGTGAGCCGGGGCGCGGGGATGTGTCGGGTTTGTTGACACAGCAGATTAGGGAGGGGAGGCAGTCACACCTAGAGCCTGAGTTCTCCTCCTAGTCCGGGGAGACGTGACACAGGGAGACGGAGGGAGGGGAGGAGGGAGGCTGGGGGGGGGGGCGAGGGTGAGAGAGAGAGACCAATACTAAGAAGCAGAGAGCGAGAGAGGCAGAGAGAGGCAGAAAGGAACGGAGAGAGGGAGCGAGGCAGACACAGGCAGATAGATAGAGGCAGAGAAAGGCAGAGAGAGGCAGAGAGAGGCACAGGAGCAGTAAGACAGAGAGGAAGAGATAGACATACAGAGAGAGACATACAGAGAGAGAGAGAGACAGAGAGTGGACTGAGCATGGCGTTAAGACAGTATGTCATCCTGGTTTCCGCTCGTTCACTCAAGGACCTTCGCACTCGGAGGAAGAGGATGGATGGAGACAGAGGGATGAGAGACGGAGGGGGGGGGAGAGGGATGCATGATGGAGAGACAGAGGGGAGGAGGGAGGGATGGATGGATGAGAGAGGGATGGGTGGAGAAACAGAGGGGAGGGAAGGAGGGGGGGATGGATGGATGAGAGAGAGAGAGAGAGAGAGAGAGAGAGAGGGATGGGTGGGTGGAGAAACAGAGGGGAGGGAAGGAGGGGGGGATGGATGGATGAGAGAGAGAGAGAGAGAGAGAGAGAGAGAGAGAGAGAGAGAGAGAGAGAGAGAGAGAGGGATGGGTGGAGAAACAGAGGGGAGGGAAGGAGGGGGGGATGGATGGATGAGAGAGAGAGGGATGGGTGGAGGGCAGAAGCAGGAAGCCTGGCTGCTCTGAGGTTGTCCATCACACGTGCTGCTTCCTGTGAGCTCTGCTGGCGGCCATCCCTCCGTCCCGTGTGTTTAATGTGTGTGCGGACGCTCATATTTCACCTGCAGGTTATGGGCTCCAGGAGGAGCCGGTTCCATGGATCACTGCAGGGCTGGACTGCAGCCCTGCAGACGGAGAGAGACTTGGGCAAGGCCACCCTGACACCCTGTCACCCTCTCAGACCGATCGATGCCCCCCCCCCCCCCCCCCAACACCAATGTCAACAACCTGTTCCATATTTCTCCCGCCGCGGCGGCCTCACCGCTCCATCACTGCGGTGGTCCCGTCGCTCCTCACCCCTCCATCACTGGACACGTCTCCCTCCGCTGGGTGCCTCTGGAGTGGTTCCAATGTGCTCTCTCTTAGGATCTCTCTCTTTGTGTTCGCTCCTGTCTCTTTCTCCCTCCCCCCTCTCTCCCTCTCTCTCTCTCTCTCTCTGCCTCAGTAGGGCTCTCCTGGTAGCATGTTACATATCCTCGTCGCTAGGTTAGTGTTAAGCCTCGAGCTTCCTGATTGGAGAGGACAGCCAATGATACAATGATTAGCCACCGGTAAGCTCGCTAGCGTTTAGCCCTTATTACACAGACTTCCCTCTGAAGCCAGAGTCTTCAGATCTGCTCGTTCCAATTTAGCCTCACAGTAACCAGGTGGCCTTGCTCCAGAGAGACAGAGGAGAAAGAGAGAGAGGGACAGACCGAGAGACAGAGAGAGAGACATAGAGAGAGACAGAGAGAGAGACAGAGAGAGAGACAGAGACAGAGAGAGAGACATAGAGAGAGACAGAGAGAGAGACAGAGAGAGAGACAGAGAGAATGAGTCCCCCAGAAGGGGAGGGGGAGGTGGAAGAGGAGAGGAAGGATTGTTTAATTAATTGTATATTATACCGTGTAATTGATTTGAAGATGAGACGAAACACTAGGAACGCTGGAGATGATCTGACTGCAGATGGACACGTTGGTCCAGAGGGGACGAGGAGGGAGAGCAGAGATGGTGTTGAGTTTGTGGATGATGTGGGAAGCCCTCCCCTCATCCCTTGGCTGGCCAAACTCATCCATCATCGCGAACCCAATCACATGTAACTGTGTACGAATTAAAAAGAACACGCAGACTGTCTGAAGGCTGAGATGTACTCGTTAATTCCCCGCCGTGAGGGTGCCCACATGACACATTCACACGCACATTAACTCGACCTGGACAAATAGGATCTCCACTGTCCTTAGTCTCTCTTGTCAAATACAATTCCAATCAGTCATCTTGGAGGGATTCCGTGTGTGAGCCCGACACACACACACACACACCCACACCCACCCACACACACAAATCTCTCCCTTGAGTGAAACTGTGTTATTTTATGAACTAATTACAGGCTGCCGCTGGCACGCATTAATTATTTACTATTTTCAGGCCTTATATTAATGACTCAGATTCTTCACCCAGAACCGGATGTTCCCCAGTTCACCTGACAGCCCAGTTAAACGTGATTTATGTGTGAAAAACCTCTCCATTTGTCTACGTTCCCACTGTCTTCAAGCTCGAAACGCCGGGTTCCTGACATGTATGAAACCCTTTGCACATATACCTGGTCGTAAACTCAGAAGGCTCATGCCAGATGATTCATCTCTGTCCTAAAACCTGAGTGGACAGGGGAGAACGACGACCCATTACGCTCCTTGAAAACGTTTGATTTACGAAGCATCGCTGAAGGTTGTTTTAACGGAGAATATAAGAACTTCTCGAGGAGATGGATACATTGAAGCGGATACGGCGCGCGAGTTTTGCCGGTGGACAGAAACTGCTACTGGTCTGTCTGAAGGTGTGTTCACATTCACACACAAAGATGTACCCACATTCTCAAGCATACACAAGTTTCAAGGTGCACAGAACAACACAAGGTCAGACTGGGCACTGACATTTTTGCAAGCAAAGCAACCTGGCATAACATAACATATAAGTACTAAGAACCTATATTACATCTGTGAGGAGCTCAAATAGAATAGAAATAAAATAAAATAATAATAAACCTCCACAGATCGCCACACATTCACACAACCCTATGTGCATGCAAACACATACACCCACACACACACACAAGCAAAAACTCATGAGGGAGCCATCATGACTCATAAGCCAGGATCCTACTTACGGGCTGAGGAAAGTCCTTTCTAGCTAGCTGGTTCCTACCCACTCTGATGATCAGATTAACTAGTACCCATCCCTCACTAGCATGTAATGTAAACACGCTACATGTCTCATAAATCAGCACTCCAAATCACTGGCATGGAGAATTATTATAACACAGTGGAAGAAAACAAGACAATCCTTTTAGCTGGTTGGGCTAACGTTGATTCGCTCTGCTTCTTTTAGGGGGGGATTTATGGATGTGTGCTGTCTCTTCCTGGGGAGTTCCTGGTTCTCCCCCAGGGAGCCTCGGAGTCTGTCTGGGAGAGAGAGGCGTGAAGAATGGGCTCCAGGCTGAACATAAGTGGGGCCCCGGTCTCCATGTCCCTCCTTTTATTTATTAAAGGAGGAGAAAGTTGTTATAGAACTGTTTCTCTTGAATGCAACCCAAGCATATCGAGTTCCGCGGTCAGGGGAAGAAAATGTACTTCTCGCCGTCAGCTGCATGCTAACAGCTGACGACACTAAGCCCAACACTCAATCTCTCTCTCCTTCTCTCTCTCTCTCTCTCTCTCTCTCTCTCTCTCTCTCTCTCTCTCTCTCTCTCTCTCTCACAATCACTGGCTTTCATTCGCGGGAGTTTTCGCTCTCCCTGTCTCCTTTCTTCCCTGAGAACAGTCTGTTCTGTTCAGTTATGTACAGTCAGCGTTCTTTATTGCCAAAGGTAGATATTCCCACCCACCCTCCCCCACCACCTCACCCTCTCCCATCTCCTCCTCACCCACCCGCACCTCCTGAAGGCTGGGCTGGGGGGGGGGGGGGGTTCTGCAGCATGTGGTGTACAGGAAGTTCTTCCCAGGCCCATTGCAGCAGGTCTGATAAGATGAGCAGGGGACAGAGGGAAGTATGACATGGAGACAGGCAGGTACAATAGACGGGCATGGAGACAGACAGACAGGCAGACAGACAGGCAGACTAACAAGTCAGGCAGGCAGAGGGTATAAAAGGTGTGTTCCGAAGAGCAGAGCTGCAAACCCCTATTGACAACATGTTGCACAGACTGTCCCTGCTGTTACTGCTGGCTGCATATGGTGAGTAGAGCTTCTCACACCTGGTTACACACTTGGAGACACACCTGCTACACACACCAGATGTTTGTTTTTTAGCATGTCTGTGTGACATAGGTTTTGTTGTGTGTGCATGCGTGCGTGTTTTTAGCATGTCCATGCCTGTTTGGTGTGTGTGCATGCATTTGGCATGTTTTTAGCGTGCATCCGTGTGTGTGTTTTTAGCATGTCCATGCGGTGTGTGTTCCAGCGCACGGATGTGGAAAGCCAGCCGTGGAGCCGTCCACTAGCAGGGTGGTGAATGGAGTGGACGCAACACCTCATAGCTGGCCCTGGCAGGTCAGCAACCTTCCGCCCCTCTCCGCCCCCCTCCGCCAACATCCTCTCACACTCCTCACCCTCCGCCTCACTCATCCCCCACCTCTCTATAGTCACACCAGTGCAAGTCTCAAGTTTATTTAAATGTGTGTCAACAGTCATGTTACAGATACATAGGAATTATTTGGTACCTTTCCTCGTGACAGTTTTCTGTTTAAACCTGTAATAAATCCTCTAAACCTATAATTGGTGAGGTGACAGGTAGCATGTTGACATTACATTTGTAACGTGAATATTTGATCCCGTTCGTGTGAGCCCCTTTATTCCAAAGCAGTTTCCATCAAAACATACAGAATTTACACTAGCCACAGCCCTGCCCCCCTTGTTTTCTCTGGTTTTACCCTGCCCTGGCGTTTCCCTGTGTCATTGTCTGCACCTGTCTTGTTGATTGCTGTGGTGTTCTGCTCTCGTTAGTGTTATCGTGTCCACCTGTGTCTTGTTAAGTTCTGTGTATTTCAGTTCCTGTTTTTGTGTCCAGTCTTTGCCTTGTCTTTGCCTATGTTACTCTGAGTATCCTGCCTGTATCCCCGTTCACAAATAAAACCCTTGTTTGGAACCCCGCCTGCCGGTCTCTCCTGCGTTGGGGTCCTACCCCAACGCTCTGTGACACTGGGCTTAAAAAAAAAACCCTGTAATGCCTGTGTTTTGTTTGGGATCAACTTGAAGACGTTTCTGTAGTTTCTCTGGTGTTTACTGAGGTGTCGTGTGTTCAGATCTCCCTCCAGGTGAAGCATGGCAGCAGGTACCACCACACCTGTGGAGGAACTCTGGTCGGCCCTCGCTGGGTCCTGACCGCCGGACACTGCATATGGTACGACCCAGAACACACACAGAATGGTCCGACCCAGACAGAAATGGTATGAGCCACGGTGGACAGACAGGAATGGTGCGACCCAGAGGAGACAGACGGGATACTCTACTAATGAGATCTTAGGAAAAGAGACTCAACAGAACAGCGTTTCAATCGTCTCGTTAACTGTACCCCCCGCCCCCCCCCCCCTCCCTTGCCCCCCAGGCCTGGAGACGTCTACCGCGTGGTGATGGGGGAGCATGACATGACCCTGCAGGAGGGCTCAGAGCAGACCAGGGAGCTGCTACGCATCGTGGTCCATCCCAGCTGGAACATCGACTGTGTGGCCTGCGGGTGAGACCACAGCACGCGCAGCTATCTCACCACTTACCCCCCCCCCCACGTGAATGCCACCTGAATGCCGTGTGTTCGTGCGCTGTGCCGAATCCCAGGAACGACCTGGCCCTGCTCAAACTGGACAAGGCCCCTGCGATGACAGAGCAGGTGGGCGTGGCTTGTATCCCGGAGGCGGGCGAGATCCCTGCCCACGCGGCGC
Organism: Osmerus eperlanus; assembly: GCF_963692335.1. NCBI lineage: Eukaryota > Metazoa > Chordata > Actinopteri > Osmeriformes > Osmeridae > Osmerus > Osmerus eperlanus. Next base: position 6,122,781 of record NC_085041.1, read on the forward strand.
CCTGCTTCATCACCGGCTGGGGAAACCTCTACAGTACGTCTCTCTCTCTCTCTCTCTCTCTCTCTCTCTCACATCCTTTCCTCTATCACTCCATCTTTTCCACCTCTCTGTTATTAGATCATATCCTCCTCTCTGCCCCTGCTCTGGTGAACACATCCTCTCCTCCCTGAGCCAGGAGGGCCAGTTGGTAGATGCTAGACCTTGCTGTAACTCACATAGGCACACCGCATGGCTGTTATTTCAAAATATGAATGCGTTCATTAAGCTCAGTAGCATTTTATTCAATGCCACTTACAAAGAGGCGGGAATTCAAACCTGAGACCTATAGGCAATCAAGTGAGCTATATCCAGTGATTGTCTAGGTCAGGGGTCCCCAAACTATGGCCCGTGGGCCTAATACGGCCCGCCAACGCATTTGGACCAGCCCCAATGCCAGACTTTCTTTTTTTATATATATATAAAAATAAAAAAAATGTACCTTTTGATTTCAATAGCAATGAACATGAAAAAAGGTAATTACGATAGTAATAATGCTCTTTTAATAGGCTATATATCCCTTGACATGTACGGATGTACAGTGCATAACAAAATAATTAACTAATCTCGCATAATTAATCAATTTAAAATCATAAAATCTCCACAATAATACTGGTAGTCACTCCAGCAGTCCGGCCCATGTCATTTTCTGTTACAGACCAACCCGGCCCCACATTAAAGAAAGGAAAAATGATCTGGCCCTCGCAGAAAAAAGTTTGGGGACCTCTGGTCTAGGTGGTCAGGCTGTGTGTGTGTGTGAACCGTGAGGTGTGTGTGTGCCCCCCCCCCCCCCCCCCCCCAGCCCACGGGCCCATGCCAGACCGTCTCCAGCAGGCTATGCTCCCGGTGGTGGAACACAGTGTGTGCAGCCGCAGCGACTGGTGGGGCATCAACGTGAAAAACACCATGATCTGTGCTGGAGGAGACGAGATCTCGGGATGCAATGTGAGGACAACGCACTTCCACCTGTTGCTAGAACAATATATGTATTGTAGCAAGTATGCCATCAGTAGATAAGCCTGTGAGGATCTCACTACACACACTAGGAACAGTTAGCAGTATTAGCATGTGTGTGTGCTAAATACAGCTGGTGTAGTATTGCTAATTCTGTCCTAGCAAAGGTCATCACTATCTCTTCTCTCCCGTCCTCTGTTTCCCTTTCTTTCTTTCTTTCTCTCTCGCTCTCTTCCCCCCCCCCCCCCCCCCCCGCCCACCGCCTCCTCCCCAGGGTGATTCCGGAGGCCCTCTGAACTGTAAGGGTTCGGATGGACTTTGGTATGTCCAGGGAGTCACCAGCTTTGTGTCGTCACGTACCTGCAACGAGGTGAAGAAGCCAACCGTGTTCACACGCACCTCCGCCTTCACGGACTGGCTCAGCGACGTGAGTCACCCCGCACGGCCACCGTGAACTTTCACCTCATGAACCTTCCCACAGTCGCTAATGAGCTGATGAACACAAATGAGACTGAGAATTTATTTCACCCTTCTCTCTCTCTCTCTCTTTCTTGTCTTCCTCTCCTGTATCTCTCTCCCCCTCCCTCCTCTCTCTCACTCTCCCCTCTTTCTCTCACTTTCCCTCTATATTTCACAGTTCCCCCTATGATGTTTTTAATGGTGTTACTTATGTTCTCCCGCTGTGATTCTTTATTACTCTGCAACTCTACTGAATGTGTTCGTGAACAAACCTGTGCTTGTCTCTCCAGACCATGCTCCGCTACTGAAGAGCAAGATGGATGCCGACAGTGGGAAGATGATATCCCATTGGGAACCGTTTTTACAGGGCAATTTTTCTCAATAAACATATTCTCATATACAGTAACTATCTTGTCATTATTTGAGTGTATTATATCGTTATATAATAATATAACCGTTTATGAACTATGCCCTTATTGTTTATGATGTGATATGATTCACACAGTGAATCCTGGCCTAGTCCTGTCTAAATAAGTTGTGATTGAGAGTCGCTGATTTAAAATGTCCAGTCACACAGATAAGCCCATAATTGCTCCTCCAAACGGTGAATATTACAGCAGACTTAAACTCTACCGTCAGCGTTCTTTCGAATCCACGTTCTTTCCCGTCTGGAGATAAGAAAATGGCCACAGCTCTGAGAGGTCACGGCTTCATTTCTCATCTTCCTTCGGGAAATAAATAACTACCGGTCCATACCGAGCGCTTTGAAGGCAGTGTTACCGATCAATCACCGACGAGGCCGTTACCCGCGCGGTGTCAGCTTGTGCGACCCTGCAGTGGCCGTGCGCTGAGAGGCGAGTCGGCGAAAGGCGGGAGGAAGCCGTTTGGAGCAGATAAATTGGTGTTGATGGCTAACCTTGACTTTAAAATTGCAACCATTCGCCGTTGAGTTGGATCAAACGGGGGCGATGTGAAAAGTAGTCCCCTCCCTCGTTTTTAAAGCGATTCGTTTATTTAGGTTTCTCAGCCATTATATTGATTTCTAAAACGTTCTCCACAAGTCAGCGGTTTTCTGGCATATCCTATGATCACGACCTAAGCTCCTGTTTATGTCGCGTTTAACCTTGTCCCCTATAATTTGTCTTGGTGCTGAGACTGTCGACCAAGGGGCTACTGTAATTGCTCGTAATAAAGCTTTGGCTTGTCGGCCTAACGTTTTATCTGCATTAAAACCACAACATATAGATCTCTCATCCTACAACTGTAGTCACAGCAAAACTGAGACATTTAGGAAACCGTCATCACATTGCGGGATGTGATACAGATTGGACGTGAAGGTCTCTCCACCCTGGGATGTGTGTGTGCTGAATGAGCTGACCACAAACATGAAGCCAGCAGTATTGGTCTGCTTGGAAAATGGCAGACTTCTTCGACAGAAAGAGAATAGCTCTTTGTGTGTGTCTGTGTATGTATGATTGTGTAGAAGTGTGGAGTCTGCAAATGTGTGTGTGCATGTGTAAATGAATAAAATTGTCGTTTCTGCAAACGTTTGTGTGTGTGTTTGTGTGTAGTATATCTACATCCTTGTCTGTGCTCCATATCCTCACTAACTGGTCACATCTGGTATATTCGCTGATTTGAATTCCAGTATATTGTGTGGTAGTTGGTGCCCTCTGCTGGTCAGTATAGCTCAGATGATGGACACTCCCAAAGGTGTGGCAAAGAAACCCCACCCCGCTAAACACTGCATCTGTCTCTGATGTCATTCATCTCTGATCAAGCCAGTATACTCATACCCATACTCATCCAGTATAAACTAGCACTCTCAGAAACAACCTTCCGTCTAGATATCTCTTTCTGGAGGAGAGCATCCCCTCGCTGAATTGTTCCTCCGGAGGTTTCTCTAGCCTATATTTCTACTCTGAGAGTTTGAGGGATTTCCTCATCTTCTCTGAGGGTTTAGGTGAGTTAAAGGTGCTGATCTGTGGGCATCGGAGAAGCATGCTGTGACACTGCTTGTAAATGCTATCTCATTTGATATGAACAAGCTGCCAAACTGGCAATTGAACTCGGACTTGCCGATGTGTCATTTTCCAAAGTCGTCGTCCCCCTGGTTTGATAGTGACCTTGACACAACTTCACTCTCTGACACACAGAACTAGTTAAGACGAGTTCCCAGCAGCTGAGAGTTTATGGTTCTGGGCCCAGCCCAGCTAGGATCCTCCTCCTGAGAGACTACCGTCGAGCTGAACTCACGGACCCGGGAGATAAGCAGCTCGACTGAAAGGCCCCAACAACAATCATTAGCTCTAACTTTGCTGCCATAACCGACCCGTCAAGAATGTCGCTTCACGCCAGAGACTCTGAGATGGATGAAGCAATACGGGTTCTTGGAGATCCTTGGGGCTTCGGAGACGCTTATCTGCGTGGTTACACATGTTGGCAAGACATACTTTGATCCAATGTCCACGTTGTGTTGTTGAAAATCATTGATTGCTCCTATCTCCTTTTTTAATCCGGAGTGGGTGGAGGACATTGGCGGCAGATTTGAGGGTAAAGGTTGTGATCCGGTAAGACACGGCGCAGTGAGATGCTCTCCACATGGGCAACGATGGGTTTAGTCGTGGTCAATGTGTAACTGTGAGTTGTGTGCGGTCCCGTCACCTTGGAAACCATCCCTGGGTGGTAGATGTGACAGGTGTGAAGGACTCTTGTGTTTGTGTGTGTAAGCGGGGCAAACATTCAAGGCCACTTCTCACTACCAGGATGGCCTGGGAATCTAATCCGCTGATGTCAGGAAACCATCACAAGGCATGAGGTTGTAAGTGTTGATATCCTACAGAGACCCAGGTTTATGTCCCCTTCAGTGGACAGGGTTAGTAACTTTGCAACCAGACTGTATTTCTTTCTTTGGACCAGTTAACCCTTGTGTTATCTTCGGGTCGTTCTGACCCATCAGTCATTGTGACCCACCGTCGTATTGCGACAACTTTACCGCATACAAAAACAAAGTGAAGCATTTTCTTTTAACCGTTGGGCTGTCTCAGACCCCCCACATTGCGAAGGTTAAAAGAAAATTATTTTTATTTGTTTTTGTATTGGGTAAAATTGGGTAAACACAACGATGGTTCGTTATGAACCTTTGGGTCATGTGACCCGAAGGCAGCACGAGGGTTAAGAGGAAAACCTGGGCTTACTGATGATGTCACGAAAGCAAATGACCTCAGGAATAGTTGTGTAATTCTAGTTAGTTACTTGAGTCGCATAACTTAATAAGTTAACAACTAAGAAATTGTTGTTTTCTTTATATGTATGTTCCTTCAAATATGTCTATATGTCAATTAACCAAACCCAAAAACTTATGTTAGGAGGGAGGAGTGGCATTCCTGCATGAGCATAGAGGTCAAAGGTCAAGCGCGTAAAATTCCATCTGACCCAAGACACAAGTCACTTTGCTGTGTTGTACCTGCCTTTGGTTGCTATTCTTAGTTTAGGTTATTCTCAGCTGACAGGTGAATTATGTAATGTTATTAACGTATAACTTTTTAATTTATTTCATATTTAGCATTCATGAGAAAATGGGCAGGAGGGGGTGTGGTGGGGGGAGGAGTGGGGTAGAGGGAGAGGGGAAGAGAGGAGGTGGGCATAGGGGGTGAGAGGGGAGAGCGGGGTATATTGAGGAGGAGTAGGAGGAGGAGGAATGAGTCTTCCAAACCCAATGAAAGGACTGTAGATGTTTTTCCTGACCAGGTTTCAAAGGGTGAGTGAGAAAGCCTTGTCGAAGGGCACAACATTCCGACCCCGAGCACCAGATATAACTATATATACTATAACTAATATATAACTAATATATAACTATATCAGTAAATGTGATCAGCACATATCTGCACAGAAGCATAAAGTTTTGTTGCTTTATCTACAAGGCGTTATCAACCATTTCTGATAAGCAAGACTAATAATTAAGTCTGGTTTTATAGCTTAATAGTTAATAACGCTGCATCTTTGAGGGTCTTTGGGAGTGATTGTATTTTATCAACGGCTAATTAATTTTCTTACTTAATTCTTTGATTTATTCTTAAATGATTTCTTATTTATAATCATTCATAATCCTCAAAGACCTGCACACCTCGAGGACCCTGAGGCGTGCGTGGAAGATTGTGGCTGACTCCTCCCACCCTGGACACACTCTGTTTCAGCCACTCCCCTCCGGCAGAAGGCTGCGGTCCATCAGGACCAAAACCTCACGCCATAAGAACAGTTTCTTTCCTTCCGCAACTAGCCTTATTAGCAAGGCTCCAAACTGACACTCTGTCACTTTACCTCATACACCTGTCACTTGAACACATTCAGTATTATGTTTTATTTTATATTATTTTATTCTATATTATTTTATTCTATATTATTTTATTCTATATTATTTTATTTTATCGTATTTTATATTATATTGTATAGCTCTGCCAGTATTTTGTTGAACATTTTCTACATTTTATCTTGTTATATATTTTTTATTTTATTGTATTTTATATTATATTGTATAGCTCTGCCAGTATTGTGTTGTACATTTTCTACATTTTATCTTGTTTATTATGTTTACCGTATGCACCTGCCCACCAAAGTAAATTTGTTGTTTGTTACCATTTACTTGCCTATTAAACACTATTCTTACTCTGATTCTGAAACCACTTATTTAACCAGTGAGGCGGACTGAATGTCTGGTATGGTCTGTTTTGTGGGTCGTAGGGCAATCTTTTTAGCATGTGTTCATGTTTAGGATTTAAAAGTGAAGGTAGGCCATGTGAACATGGGGAGATCATCTCCACACAGGAAGGGTTGTGTGATACCCCAACTGAGCACTGACAGGGTTGGAATCATGCATCTATATGTTCAGTATGACATGCCAATATCAGCACCTGTACATGTACTGACACAGGACCAAGTGTGTACTCTAGGACAACTAGTGTAGCATTATCCTGTATGGTACTGTATTGGTTGGATTCTGTTTATTCAGCATTCAGTGACCAGTGACCATTGTCACTGTTTTTTTAAGTTTGTCATAACACAGTGAACCCATTAACACAACATTGTAATTGCTTTATTGTGGCCAAATAGGGAATTGTTTACTCAGTCAAAAAGTGAATATCCTTATCTTTTTCCATGAAGCTATATTGATAAGAGTATATGGTGTATGTGTATTTGGTTGTGTGTGTTTGTGTTGGAGTCAGCTTGACTTTGTGTGTTTGCAAGCATGCCTTTGTGCAGGGCTGGACTGGGACTGAACAATGGCCCTGGCATTTTTGCTCAGACCGGCCCACCACAATCGGTCGGACTCTGAGCCACTGCATCTGACACAAGAAACAGAGGGGGAGGGATGGAGAATGTTAAGAGATGTGATTGGGCCAGCCCAGTGTCAGTATGGAAAATGAACCAATGGGCCGCTGTCCCTGCTTTATGGGCCGGTCGTTGGCCAATTTAAAGTTGATTAAAAACAAAATGCAAAAAAACAAATCATATCATATCGGCCACAAGTGCGCAGATTACCAGTCCAGGCCTGCCTTTGTGTGTGTTTGTGTAATAGGTTACAAGAGTCCCACACACCCTAATACCAGACAGGGGATAAGTTACACGTTTGATTATTTTAGTCAAACATTTGGAAATCTCGGGGAACGAGGATCTGCTATCACAAAATACGTG
>NC_085041.1:6130120-6155223 GCF_963692335.1 Osmerus eperlanus
AGGGAGACTATGCGTCCAGAGATCCGGTCACGCACAGACCCACGCTGACGAAGTGGAGAGAGGAGCAGTCACGGGAGAGCTCGCACGCCACCGACCGAAAGAAAATGTCAAACAATCGCCACGTTTGCGTTGCCCTCCGCAAGACGCCAAACCCGGGAACACACTCTCCCGCATAGATATACTGTTCACACAGATGAAGGAGAACACACTATCTCACACACACATGCCTACACACACACACACACACACACACGCACACACACACACACACAGATTAGCCAAACCCTCCTTATCCCAGCTGGGGTGTGTGTAGTGTTTGGTCAGCTGTCCATTTGTGGGAACTGTAATCAGACGTTGCGTTGGAGAGAAGGGACTCCGAACACATTTACAACCTCCATGTGCTAGCAGAGCGTCGAAACACACATTTGACATTGCAATTGAGATGCAACGTTGTTTCTGCTGCTCTGCACGGTGTGATACGGCGGTTGAGAAGTTCTGGATGCACTGTAGTTGATATATTGTTGTTGTAAACCCTGGTAGCTGAGATGTGGTCACTCTGCACTGTGCCTGGTAAATACAGACCGTTCCTTGACTCCGACCAGCGCAACACTGTCGGAGCTGTGAACTGGAATCGTCTGCTGTACATTCGGCACGCACTAATTGCATGTGGCTTTGGGTAACGGTGTCTGCTGGATGAATCAAATGTAATTAAGTGTAATGGTGAGCCGGGGCGCGGGATGTGTCGGGTTTGTTGACACAGCAGATTAGGGAGGGGAGGCAGTCACACCTAGAGCCTGAGTTCTCCTCCTAGTCCGGGGAGACGTGACACAGGGAGACGGAGGGAAGGGAGGAGGGAGGGAGGCTGGGGGGGGGGGGGGCGAGGGTGAGAGAGAGAGACCAATACTAAGAAGCAGAGAGCGAGAGAGGCAGAGAGAGGCAGAAAGGAACGGAGAGAGGGAGCGAGGCAGACACAGGCAGATAGATAGAGGCAGAGAAAGGCAGAGAGAGGCAGAGAGAGGCACAGGAGCAGTAAGACAGAGAGGAAGAGATAGACATACAGAGAGAGGACATACAGAGAGAGAGAGAGACAGAGAGTGGACTGAGCATGGCGTTAAGACAGTATGTCATCCTGGTTTCCGCTCGTTCACTCAAGGACCTTCGCCCTCGGAGGAAGAGGATGGATGGAGACAGAGGGATGAGAGACGGAGGGGGGGGGAGAGGGATGCATGATGGAGAGACAGAGGGGAGGAGGGAGGATGGATGGATGAGAGAGGGATGGGTGGAGAAACAGAGGGGAGGGAAGGAGGGGGGGATGGATGGATGAGAGAGAGAGAGAGAGAGAGAGAGAGAGAGAGGGATGGGTGGAGAAACAGAGGGGAGGGAAGGAGGGGGGGATGGATGGATGAGAGAGAGAGAGAGAGAGAGAGAGAGAGAGAGAGAGAGAGAGAGAGAGAGAGAGAGAGAGAGAGAGAGAGAGAGAGAGAGAGAGAGAGAGAGATGAGAGAGAGAGAGAGAGAGAGAGAGAGAGAGAGAGAGAGGGATGGGTGGAGAAACAGAGGGGAGGGAAGGAGGAGGGGATGGATGAGAGAGAGAGGGATGGGTGGAGGGCAGAAGCAGGAAGCCTGGCTGCTCTGAGGTTGTCCATCACACGTGCTGCTTCCTGTGAGCTCTGCTGGCGGCCATCCCTCCGTCCCGTGTGTTTAATGTGTGTGCGGACGCTCATATTTCACCTGCAGGTTATGGGCTCCAGGAGGAGCCGGTTCCATGGATCACTGCAGGGCTGGACTGCAGCCCTGCAGACGGAGAGAGACTTGGGCAAGGCCACCCTGACACCCTGTCACCCTCTCAGACCGATCGATGCCCCCCCCCCCCCCCCCAACACCAATGTCAACAACCTGTTCCATATTTCTCCCGCCGCGGCGGCCTCACCGCTCCATCACTGCGGTGGTCCCGTCGCTCCTCACCCCTCCATCACTGGACACGTCTCCCTCCGCTGGGTGCCTCTGGAGTGGTTCCAATGTGCTCTCTCTTAGGATCTCTCTCTTTGTGTTCGCTCCTGTCTCTTTCTCCCTCCCCCCTCTCTCCCTCTCTCTCTCTCTCTCTCTGCCTCAGTAGGGCTCTCCTGGTAGCATGTTACATATCCTCGTCGCTAGGTTAGTGTTAAGCCTCGAGCTTCCTGATTGGAGAGGACAGCCAATGATACAATGATTAGCCACCGGTAAGCTCGCTAGCGTTTAGCCCTTATTACACAGACTTCCCTCTGAAGCCAGAGTCTTCAGATCTGCTCGTTCCAATTTAGCCTCACAGTAACCAGGTGGCCTTGCTCCAGAGAGACAGAGGAGAAAGAGAGAGAGGGACAGACCGAGAGACAGAGAGAGAGACATAGAGAGAGACAGAGAGAGAGACAGAGAGAGAGACAGAGACAGAGAGAGAGACATAGAGAGAGACAGAGAGAGAGACAGAGAGAGAGACAGAGAGAATGAGTCCCCCAGAAGGGGAGGGGGAGGTGGAAGAGGAGAGGAAGGATTGTTTAATTAATTGTATATTATACCGTGTAATTGATTTGAAGATGAGACGAAACACTAGGAACGCTGGAGATGATCTGACTGCAGATGGACACGTTGGTCCAGAGGGGACGAGGAGGGAGAGCAGAGATGGTGTTGAGTTTGTGGATGATGTGGGAAGCCCTCCCCTCATCCCTTGGCTGGCCAAACTCATCCATCATCGCGAACCCAATCACATGTAACTGTGTACGAATTAAAAAGAACACGCAGACTGTCTGAAGGCTGAGATGTACTCGTTAATTCCCCGCCGTGAGGGTGCCCACATGACACATTCACACGCACATTAACTCGACCTGGACAAATAGGATCTCCACTGTCCTTAGTCTCTCTTGTCAAATACAATTCCAATCAGTCATCTTGGAGGGATTCCGTGTGTGAGCCCGACACACACACACACACACCCACACCCACCCACACACACAAATCTCTCCCTTGAGTGAAACTGTGTTATTTTATGAACTAATTACAGGCTGCCGCTGGCACGCATTAATTATTTACTATTTTCAGGCCTTATATTAATGACTCAGATTCTTCACCCAGAACCGGATGTTCCCCAGTTCACCTGACAGCCCAGTTAAACGTGATTTATGTGTGAAAAACCTCTCCATTTGTCTACGTTCCCACTGTCTTCAAGCTCGAAACGCCGGGTTCCTGACATGTATGAAACCCTTTGCACATATACCTGGTCGTAAACTCAGAAGGCTCATGCCAGATGATTCATCTCTGTCCTAAAACCTGAGTGGACAGGGGAGAACGACGACCCATTACGCTCCTTGAAAACGTTTGATTTACGAAGCATCGCTGAAGGTTGTTTTAACGCAGAATATAAGAACTTCTCGAGGAGATGGATACATTGAAGTGGATACGGCGCGCGAGTTTTGCCGGTGGACAGAAACTGCTACTGGTCTGTCTGAAGGTGTGTTCACATTCACACACAAAGATGTACCCACATTCTCAAGCATACACAAGTTTCAAGGTGCACAGAACAACACAAGGTCAGACTGGGCACTGACATTTTTGCAAGCAAAGCAACCTGGCATAACATAACATATAAGTACTAAGAACCTATATTACATCTGTGAGGAGCTCAAATAGAATAGAAATAAAATAAAATAATAATAAACCTCCACAGATCGCCACACATTCACACAACCCTATGTGCATGCAAACACATACACCCACACACACACACAAGCAAAAACTCATGAGGGAGCCATCATGACTCATAAGCCAGGATCCTACTTACGGGCTGAGGAAAGTCCTTTCTAGCTAGCTGGTTCCTACCCACTCTGATGATCAGATTAACTAGTACCCATCCCTCACTAGCATGTAATGTAAACACGCTACATGTCTCATAAATCAGCACTCCAAATCACTGGCATGGAGAATTATTATAACACAGTGGAAGAAAACAAGACAATCCTTTTAGCTGGTTGGGCTAACGTTGATTCGCTCTGCTTCTTTTAGGGGGGGATTTATGGATGTGTGCTGTCTCTTCCTGGGAGTTCCTGGTTCTCCCCCAGGGAGCCTCGGAGTCTGTCTGGGAGAGAGAGGCGTGAAGAATGGGCTCCAGGCTGAACATAAGTGGGGCCCCGGTCTCCATGTCCCTCCTTTTATTTATTAAAGGAGGAGAAAGTTGTTATAGAACTGTTTCTCTTGAATGCAACCCAAGCATATCGAGTTCCGCGGTCAGGGGAAGAAAATGTACTTCTCGCCGTCAGCTGCATGCTAACAGCTGACGACACTAAGCCCAACACTCAATCTCTCTCTCCTTCTCTCTCTCTCTCTCTCTCTCTCTCTCTCTCTCTCTCTCTCTCTTCTCTCTCTCCTCTCTCTCTCTCTCTCTCTCTCTCTCTCTCTCTCTCTCTCTCTCTCTCTCCCCTGTTCTCTGTCTCTCACAATCACTGGCTTTCATTCGCGGGAGTTTTCGCTCTCCCTGTCTCCTTTCTTCCTGAGAACAGTCTGTTCTGTTCAGTTATGTACAGTCAGCGTTCTTTATTGCCAAAGGTAGATATTCCCACCCACCCTCCCCCACCACCTCACCCTCTCCCATCTCCTCCTCACCCACCCGCACCTCCTGAAGGCTGGGCTGGGGGGGGGGGGGGGGGGGGTTCTGCAGCATGTGGTGTACAGGAAGTTCTTCCCAGGCCCATTGCAGCAGGTCTGATAAGATGAGCAGGGGACAGAGGGAAGTATGACATGGAGACAGGCAGGTACAATAGACGGGCATGGAGACAGACAGACAGGCAGACAGACAGGCAGACTAACAAGTCAGGCAGGCAGAGGGTATAAAAGGTGTGTTCCGAAGAGCAGAGCTGCAAACCCCTATTGACAACATGTTGCACAGACTGTCCCTGCTGTTACTGCTGGCTGCATATGGTGAGTAGAGCTTCTCACACCTGGTTACACACTTGGAGACACACCTGCTACACACACCAGATGTTTGTTTTTTAGCATGTCTGTGTGACATAGGTTTTGTTGTGTGTGCATGCGTGCGTGTTTTTAGCATGTCCATGCCTGTTTGGTGTGTGTGCATGCATTTGGCATGTTTTTAGCGTGCATCCGTGTGTGTGTTTTTAGCATGTCCATGCGGTGTGTGTTCCAGCGCACGGATGTGGAAAGCCAGCCGTGGAGCCGTCCACTAGCAGGGTGGTGAATGGAGTGGACGCAACACCTCATAGCTGGCCCTGGCAGGTCAGCAACCTTCCGCCCCTCTCCGCCCCCCTCCGCCAACATCCTCTCACACTCCTCACCCTCCGCCTCACTCATCCCCCACCTCTCTATAGTCACACCAGTGCAAGTCTCAAGTTTATTTAAATGTGTGTCAACAGTCATGTTACAGATACATAGGAATTATTTGGTACCTTTCCTCGTGACAGTTTTCTGTTTAAACCTGTAATAAATCCTCTAAACCTATAATTGGTGAGGTGACAGGTAGCATGTTGACATTACATTTGTAACGTGAATATTTGATCCCGTTCGTGTGAGCCCCTTTATTCCAAAGCAGTTTCCATCAAAACATACAGAATTTACACTAGCCACAGCCCTGCCCCCCTTGTTTTCTCTGGTTTTACCCTGCCCTGGCGTTTCCCTGTGTCATTGTCTGCACCTGTCTTGTTGATTGCTGTGGTGTTCTGCTCTCGTTAGTGTTATCGTGTCCACCTGTAGCGGGGTTTGCTCGTTTAAGATTAGCAATACTTAATTTATAATAAAGTATGTAGTTCTTGGGGCACCACCTCTTATTGTTAAAGGGATAGAGGAAACCTTATTGAATAATATTTAAATAATAGCCTTCGTAATAATCAGTCTAATCTTAAAGTTGTGAATTCTATGAAAGTAGAGCAGATCAGATAACGTGAGTGATACGCGAATATTATACACAATGATTTATTTAGGAGAATGTAATTATAATGAACAAATACCAGATAAGTTATGGGTTAGTCAGAATAGTGCAGTGGCTGGATGCAAATGAGGGCGAGCAACACAATGGCTGTGTAGAGCGTGTAAAGGGGGAAGGGAGAGAGAGAGAGGGGTAGAGGGGGACAGGTAGGCCTTTGTGGTAACAATGGACGAGCAAGGGCAACTGACTTAGCGAGGGTTAAGCTAACTCATTTGTAAAATACAATCAAACATCAACAATTTAATCACAACATGCCAATATGTCACAGGTAAGAAATATTGCAAATCGTAGTTACTTTTGTCGGTTTGAAGAAAGGTAGAGTCAATGGTTTCGTTATCGTCCAACGAAAATAGAACAACGGAATCTTTGGCCAAAGTTCCGGGCGCTCAGTGAATTTGCAGGTTGAGAGGAATAGTTTAGAAATGTAGCTAGCACTTCAGTTTAATCCTACGAACAAGCGGGGGTGATTGTACGTTTGGGGGTTTTATACTCCAAAGGAAAAGGGGGGGTCCCCGTGAAGGTGACCTCTTTCATTGGTCAGTTTCCCCCCACCTGGGCGTCGTCCTGAGATCTGCCTAGGTGTGAAGTAGCTGTACCTTTTGAGTTCCGTTATTTCAACTGTCCATGGAATGCTCAAACTTCAGAATATAACAATACAACATTCGTAAATGGTTTTGTTAGTATGGTACAATCATTTTGATATCCAGATTGGCTGACTTAACTATACTTGAAGGGAAGTTATAATCAAACCTCAATTAAACAACGTTCTAAGTAAATGGGAAAAACACACATTATAACACATCAACTACTGTCATTGAAATAGTGTCCATGAGCCATGTAGTCCTTGAGAATATGTTTGTAAATCCTTTAAGAAAGTTATTCCTTGTAAATCCTTTGTTCTGATACTGTGGGCCGTGTGGCCTCTGTATCTGACCCCATGCTGGGTCAGAAGCTTTGAAGCTTCTCCTCTGGGAGAAGGGCAAAGGGGGAAGACCCTTTCCTTGTCGGGGTAGGAGAAGGTGTGATGGTACCGTGCTTTGTCTGTGGACTGTGCTACATATCCCCCTGCTGGCAACGTCCGATGATTCGACGTCGTCGGGCTGTTGGCACGTAAGAAGAGCAGAGAACAGACAAACACGACAGTACGATAGCATTTCTACTGGACACATTGGCATGAGTGGACTCTAAACAATGTAGGAATCAATGGGGCTAACTTGGGTCCTATTACTAAATTTCTCTGGGCTAAGGTTCTATGCCTAAAAATGAAAGGAAATAAAAGGAAAAAGGAAAGGGAAAGAAAGGAGAAAGATTAAAATAAAATGATAGGAGTGGGAGTGGGCTTTGACTTCCTGGAGTCATAAACCTCATTTGTCAGGGGCCAGGGTAGTTTGGTTATGAGGCGTTGTAGCCTATTATTTTGACAGTACCTCAAGGTCATTCATGTTGGGTTTTCTGGTAACAGATTAAAAAATTTGATAGATTGGTGGAGCCATATTTGTCTCATGACAGTATTTTCCTATTATTTTTGGTTTAAAGGAACATTCATTCTTGAACTTTGAGGCATTTTGGCTAAGGCACCTGTTGTGCACTTGTTTCGTCAGCAGTTTGACAGGGTCAGGTTGCTGGTATAAGGCCAGGCCAGGCCTCTGTGCATGGCCTGTTGTCCCCGCGAGTAGTGATGGTTTCTTCCGGGGGTTGTGCCAGCTTGTTGCAGCTGGGGTGCTTCTTCTGGGATGCTTCGTGGCCATAGTAGGTCTTCCTACTTTCTGCACTCTCATCCAGTTGGCATCATATGACTTCTTTTGGACCTGTGATGCTTCTCGTCTCAGGTGGGTTTCTGATGGCACCCGACGGTCATGGCGTTGTGTTGATTTTGTTTGAATCTTGTGTCTTGATGGGTGAGTGGCGTAGCTCTGGGGCGGTCTGGAGCGGCCATCTAACTCATGGATTCGGTCCTCTTCTGAGAGATGTGGATCAGACGTGGAATCTCCCCCCCCTTCCACTGTGAAGACTGTGTTTTGGACTTCAGGGTGAGGCAGTGGATAGGGCTTCTCGACGTTGGTCCACATCTGGTTTCGTTTGAAGTCAATGAGGGGTTCCAGTCTGTTGAGTAGATCGTGTCCAATCAGCAGCTTTTCGGTCTCAAGCGGTGAGACATGGATGGGGTGGATTAGGGACATTTCCCCAAACGTTAGCTTCAAGTACAGCGTTTCTGTGACTGGAGCTTTGTTTTGGGTGAAGCTTGTGATGTTGAATTCACTATCTTCACTTTTAATCCATCTTCTGTTTGACCTGGCTATTCCTTTTAGCTGAGCGGCCAAGGTGGGTGCAATCAGGCAGATTTCTGCACCCGTGTCCAGCAATCCTTCGCAGGGCACTTCATCTTCAAGTGTGATGGGGACATAGCTTCGGTTAGCTCTTCCTTTTCTGGAAAGCTCACCCAGAAATGTGTGTAACTGTGGGGCTTGTTTGTGTGTTGTTGTTTCTGGAGGTCGTCTTCTTGTGGGTTTGTGGTGTTTTCGGGTCCTGTTCCCTTTCTTCCATCCAATGGGGAGCATTTGAGGTGTGTTTTCCGTGTTGGGGCCTTCTAGTCATGCTGGGTCTGACGGATGTCGTCCAGGGCTGTTGTGTTCGTTTTTGTACGGTGTGGGTCTTGTTGAGTGGTTTCTTGCGTGATAGGAGTGTTGTTTGTATTCATAGTTGTTGTCGGGTTGTCTGTTGTAATTGTTTTGATATTGTTCGGGTCTTGTTGAGTGGTCTCGTGCATAATAGGAGGGTTGCTTGCAGGCGGGTCTGGGTTCGTAGGGTCTCTGGAGTTCTCTTCCTTCTAGTTGTAGGTGTGAGTCTGATTCCACCACATGGACATTTGAGTCTTGGGATCGATTGTTGTTCGCCCATGATTTATATGCCATGTCCCTCAGCTGCAGAGCCGTCATGGTTTCCTGGTTCGCGAAGGTCGTCATGAAGGGTTTTATGGATTGGGAGAGGTTGTTGATGAACACTGACTTGAACATGGGAGTTTCTTCTCCTCCGGGTTGGTTTTCTGTTGCGAAATAGGCTTTCCGGAGCCTCTCATAGAATGTCTTTGGGTTTTCGTTGGCCTTTTGTTTTGTGTGCAGGGCGATAGTGCAGCAGGAGCCTTTACTTTCTGAGTGCCAAGCCTTGAGGGTCCGGCAAGCCATGTCATAGCTGTGGCGTTCTCCAGCAGGTTGCCTGTCAAGCAGGGCTCTGATTGAGCTGGAAGAGGTGTTCTTCAACAGGTACAGCTTGTCCGCGTCTGTAGCTGTAGGCAGGCGTTCGAGATTAGAGTTCAGTTGTTCTAGATACATCTCAATGCTCTGAGTGGGATTGTCTGGATCGAACTTCTCTATGTTCCTGCTAATTTTCAATAGCAGATCTAGTGACACTGCTGGTGGCAGGTCATGCATTTCCCATGCATTTTGTGGATAGGCTGAACGTGAGGGTTCATCATGGTCATCCCATCTGTTTGGGGCTGTGGTCTGACCGCGACGTTCAGGTTGGAATTGTAGCTCCATTTTCTGGTCATACAGTCTTCTGCTCTGCTGTTCCACATCTTCTGTTCTCCTCATCCTTCGTGGATTCGTGTCAGCTTGGTACAGAGATTGGCTGGGAGGGGATGTATCCCTATATGGTCTTCTTGTTTCGTATTCTGAGTGGAGCGGTGCTTCAGGTGATTGCAGCTGTCTTGGGTTTTGGTTTCTTGAATGCCGATCTACTTCTCTGTCGTCTCTTCCCCACCTTCGGTTGGTGTCGGGGTCTTCTGTGGACTGGATTGTGGCGTTCGCCTTGTTCAGCTTACGAATGGTAGATAGCAGTTCATTTCTTGTTTCCTGTAACTCCCCCTTCATTGTCTCCCTGTCAGCTGTGATGTGTGAGAGATCTTGGTCCAGGTGTTGGAATTTTGTGTAGAGAGTGTGCCATTCTTCTTTTTGGTGGTCGTAGTCTGCTACTTTTTCATTAGCTTCATCCAACATCTTAATAGTGTTTTCCATGAGGGCGGTTGAGTCCTTTTTGCTTTTCTGAACCCCCTGCATTTCTTCTTTTAGGTCTCCCAGTTCCGTAGCGAGTTCCTTGTTCTCCTGTTGAAGTGTTTCCCGGATATCTCGTTCAGTTTCTTTCGCCTTGAGGGCATCCCTGAGGGTTGTTTTCTGTTCCATTAGCTGTTGTCTAGCTCTGTCCAGTTCTCCAGTCAGGTCACTGGTTTCTTGTTCCATTAGCTCCCGTCGGTCCTGTTCCTTTTCCTTTTCTTTGAGGGCATCTTTGAGGGTTATTTCCTTTTCCATTAGTTGTGTCTTAGCTCTTTCCAGTTCTCTTTGTGCCATTTGCTCCCGTCGGTCCTGTTCCTTTTCTTTTTCTTTGAGGGCATCTTTGAGGGTTATTTCCTGTTGTATTAGCTGTGTTTCCTGTTCCGTTAGCTGTGCTTTAGCTCTATCTAGTTCAACAGCCAGGTCGCTGGTTTCCTGTTCCAATCGTTTCCTGTGCTCTTGTTCTCTTTGTGCCGCCTTGAGAGCATCCTCTCGATCCTGGAGAGCCTGTGTCCATTGTGTGTTGACTTTTGTTATTGATAACCTGAGTAGTGCAGCATAGTTGAGACCGAGGCTGGATAGGCATTTGACAATTTGGGATTTGCTCAATATTTGGCCTACATTTTCTATGACCACTTCTTGAGTTTTCCTGGTGATCATATCGGAATTTAGATCGGTCAGCGTTTCCACATATCTTGGGTTTTCTTTTTCGGATAGGTGGACAATCAGTTTCTCAGCTTCCGTGAGGTGAGACATGTTTGGTTCGGCTACTGGAAGTTATTAACACAATGCTATTGTGATAATTGTTGATAGGCACTTTAGTTTTGTAGTGGTTCTCTTTTTGGCAGCAATATATATACTTTTCTTTTCCTTTTTTTTTTTTTGTTTACCAACTTAATATTAAAATTAAAATCAGAAGTCAATATTCAAAGATTAACAATCAAAAACTGAGATTAATATTCAGAAATTAAAATCAATATTAAAGTCACCATCCAGGATCAAAGATTCAGAAAATAAATAAAATTGTTTACCAAATTAATATTAAGGTTAAAATCAGAAGTCAATATTCAAAGATTAACAATCAAAAACTGAGATTAATATCCAGAAATTAAAATTAATATTAAAGTCACCACCCAGGATCAAAGATTTAAAAAAAAAAAAATTGTTTATCAAATCAATACTAAAATTAAAATCAGAAGTTAATATTCAAAGATTAACAATCAAAAACTGAGATTAATATTCAGAAATTAAAATTAATATTGAAGTCACCTTCCAGGATCAAAGATTCAAACAAATTATTTATTCTTGTAGGCCTATATTAAATCTTAATTTCAGTAATCTTGTTATAGTATCTATAAACGATTAGAGAATTTAGATTGAGTAGCTGTTGATTTGTTTTAGCCTAAACTGGACTGAGAAAGTACAATGTATTTAAATACTATAGCACATTAAGTTAGCCGGTTTAGCTTGTAGAATCAAACAGATAATGAACTAAATTGTTGCTGCATCTATAATGTAGCTTTAAATTGGGCAAGGGTTTTACATTCACCTCGAATTGAATGCGAAACAGTGAAGCTTCTTTTCGAAAAGCTAGTTTATCAATTTCGGAATTGTTTAACAATATTGTGGCAGTACAGGCTGCGTTGTTCGGCTACTTCCAAACAAAAGTCCTTTTGGACTGATCGCAGATAGAGTGGGCAAACTAAAAATAATACACTTTACGTTTAATTATTATTTAGCGATTGTTGTTAAAGTTGTATATTGATGAGGGATAAATAGGATTACAGTTCAGTATGGTCAACAACGCCGATATTCTGACAACTTCCACTTTTAAGTGCGCGGAATGAAAATCAAATTACAGGTCTTTGTTCACGAAAGGTAACTATTTCCGGTTAAGCAACAATAAAGGTCCTTAAATAAGCAGCTTCTCCTGTCTCAATAATTATTTTACTGTTACTTTACTGATTCTAGAGGTTGAGTGTTTACATTAATGTTGAATTATATGCAAAACAAAGTGAAGCTTTTCCGAAAAGCTAAGTTAATCAATTTACCAATTGTTTAACAAGGTAGAAGCATATAGCTTAATGTAGAGAGCTGCGTAGTCTCCTTCAAAATCAAAGTCCTTTTGGACTGATCAATGTCTGTTATCTACCTCTAACTAGACAATGGCAACTTATCAGTTGCTTGGTTGATTTACTCAACCCAAATGGCCAACACTACTATAATACACCTTTCCGAAGCGTGTATGGTACCAAAATAGTAGTGTTGTGACTCTATAAAAAGGTTCTTACGCCTTCATGTAGAAGCGCTGCCTTTGTTTCACAAGATGAAATGAGACGGGTCGCAGTGTCACTGCGCACGCGCGTACCTCCGCTCAAGTCTAGCTTTTCCGAAGCTAGTTAGTTACACACAAATAGCCAATTGTTCACGACAAAGCCAATTCAATGAGTACACAGCACAGTATTCAAACAGTGTTTAAAACCGTAGCTATCTGGGGGAATAGTTAAATACAACGGAGCGTTAATTTAACCAAAAGGGTGGGAGGGTGGGTTTCAGACGGAAAATGTATCTCCGTTATAGATCGCTCATTTCAATCTGTTTCAAAGCCTGTCACGGGGCTCCAATATGTAGCGGGGTTTGCTCGTTTAAGATTAGCAATACTTAATTTATAATAAAGTATGTAGTTCTTGGGGCACCACCTCTTATTGTTAAAGGGATAGAGGAAACCTTATTGAATAATATTTAAATAATAGCCTTCGTAATAATCAGTCTAATCTTAAAGTTGTGAATTCTATGAAAGTAGAGCAGATCAGATAACGTGAGTGATACGCGAATATTATACACAATGATTTATTTAGGAGAATGTAATTATAATGAACAAATACCAGATAAGTTATGGGTTAGTCAGAATAGTGCAGTGGCTGGATGCAAATGAGGGCGAGCAACACAATGGCTGTGTAGAGCGTGTAAAGGGGGAAGGGAGAGAGAGAGAGGGGTAGAGGGGGACAGGTAGGCCTTTGTGGTAACAATGGACGAGCAAGGGCAACTGACTTAGCGAGGGTTAAGCTAACTCATTTGTAAAATACAATCAAACATCAACAATTTAATCACAACATGCCAATATGTCACAGGTAAGAAATATTGCAAATCGTAGTTACTTTTGTCGGTTTGAAGAAAGGTAGAGTCAATGGTTTCGTTATCGTCCAACGAAAATAGAACAACGGAATCTTTGGCCAAAGTTCCGGGCGCTCAGTGAATTTGCAGGTTGAGAGGAATAGTTTAGAAATGTAGCTAGCACTTCAGTTTAATCCTACGAACAAGCGGGGGTGATTGTACGTTTGGGGGTTTTATACTCCAAAGGAAAAGGGGGGGTCCCCGTGAAGGTGACCTCTTTCATTGGTCAGTTTCCCCCCACCTGGGCGTCGTCCTGAGATCTGCCTAGGTGTGAAGTAGCTGTACCTTTTGAGTTCCGTTATTTCAACTGTCCATGGAATGCTCAAACTTCAGAATATAACAATACAACATTCGTAAATGGTTTTGTTAGTATGGTACAATCATTTTGATATCCAGATTGGCTGACTTAACTATACTTGAAGGGAAGTTATAATCAAACCTCAATTAAACAACGTTCTAAGTAAATGGGAAAAACACACATTATAACACATCAACTACTGTCATTGAAATAGTGTCCATGAGCCATGTAGTCCTTGAGAATATGTTTGTAAATCCTTTAAGAAAGTTATTCCTTGTAAATCCTTTGTTCTGATACTGTGGGCCGTGTGGCCTCTGTATCTGACCCCATGCTGGGTCAGAAGCTTTGAAGCTTCTCCTCTGGGAGAAGGGCAAAGGGGGAAGACCCTTTCCTTGTCGGGGTAGGAGAAGGTGTGATGGTACCGTGCTTTGTCTGTGGACTGTGCTACACACCTGTGTCTTGTTAAGTTCTGTGTATTTCAGTTCCTGTTTTTGTGTCCAGTCTTTGCCTTGTCTTTGCCTATGTTACTCTGAGTATCCTGCCTGTATCCCCGTTCACAAATAAAACCCTTGTTTGGAACCCCGCCTGCCGGTCTCTCCTGCGTTGGGGTCCTACCCCAACGCTCTGTGACACTGGGCTTAAAAAAAAAACCCTGTAATGCCTGTGTTTTGTTTGGGATCAACTTGAAGACGTTTCTGTAGTTTCTCTGGTGTTTACTGAGGTGTCGTGTGTTCAGATCTCCCTCCAGGTGAAGCATGGCAGCAGGTACCACCACACCTGTGGAGGAACTCTGGTCGGCCCTCGCTGGGTCCTGACCGCCGGACACTGCATATGGTACGACCCAGAACACACACAGAATGGTCCGACCCAGACAGAAATGGTATGAGCCACGGTGGACAGACAGGAATGGTGCGACCCAGAGGAGACAGACGGGATACTCTACTAATGAGATCTTAGGAAAAGAGACTCAACAGAACAGCGTTTCAATCGTCTCGTTAACTGTACCCCCCGCCCCCCCCCCCTCCCTTGCCCCCCAGGCCTGGAGACGTCTACCGCGTGGTGATGGGGGAGCATGACATGACCCTGCAGGAGGGCTCAGAGCAGACCAGGGAGCTGCTACGCATCGTGGTCCATCCCAGCTGGAACATCGACTGTGTGGCCTGCGGGTGAGACCACAGCACGCGCAGCTATCTCACCACTTACCCCCCCCCCCACGTGAATGCCACCTGAATGCCGTGTGTTCGTGCGCTGTGCCGAATCCCAGGAACGACCTGGCCCTGCTCAAACTGGACAAGGCCCCTGCGATGACAGAGCAGGTGGGCGTGGCTTGTCTCCCGGAGGCGGGCGAGATCCCTGCCCACGCGGCGCCCTGCTTCATCACCGGCTGGGGAAACCTCTACAGTACGTCTCTCTCTCTCTCTCTCTCTCTCTCTCTCTCTCTCTCTCTCTCTCTCTCTCTCTCTCTCTCTCTCTCTCTCTCTCTCTCTCTCTCTCTCTCTCTCACATCCTTTCCTCTATCACTCCATCTTTTCCACCTCTCTGTTATTAGATCATATCCTCCTCTCTGCCCCTGCTCTGGTGAACACATCCTCTCCTCCCTGAGCCAGGAGGGCCAGTTGGTAGATGCTAGACCTTGCTGTAACTCACATAGGCACACCGCATGGCTGTTATTTCAAAATATGAATGCGTTCATTAAGCTCAGTAGCATTTTATTCAATGCCACTTACAAAGAGGCGGGAATTCAAACCTGAGACCTATAGGCAATCAAGTGAGCTATATCCAGTGATTGTCTAGGTCAGGGGTCCCCAAACTATGGCCCGTGGGCCTAATACGGCCCGCCAACGCATTTGGACCAGCCCCAATGCCAGACTTTCTTTTTTTATATATATATAAAAATAAAAAAAATGTACCTTTTGATTTCAATAGCAATGAACATGAAAAAAGGTAATTACGATAGTAATAATGCTCTTTTAATAGGCTATATATCCCTTGACATGTACGGATGTACAGTGCATAACAAAATAATTAACTAATCTCGCATAATTAATCAATTTAAAATCATAAAATCTCCACAATAATACTGGTAGTCACTCCAGCAGTCCGGCCCATGTCATTTTCTGTTACAGACCAACCCGGCCCCACATTAAAGAAAGGAAAAATGATCTGGCCCTCGCAGAAAAAAGTTTGGGGACCTCTGGTCTAGGTGGTCAGGCTGTGTGTGTGTGTGAACCGTGAGGTGTGTGTGTGCCCCCCCCCCCCCCCCAGCCCACGGGCCCATGCCAGACCGTCTCCAGCAGGCTATGCTCCCGGTGGTGGAACACAGTGTGTGCAGCCGCAGCGACTGGTGGGGCATCAACGTGAAAAACACCATGATCTGTGCTGGAGGAGACGAGATCTCGGGATGCAATGTGAGGACAACGCACTTCCACCTGTTGCTAGAACAATATATGTATTGTAGCAAGTATGCCATCAGTAGATAAGCCTGTGAGGATCTCACTACACACACTAGGAACAGTTAGCAGTATTAGCATGTGTGTGTGCTAAATACAGCTGGTGTAGTATTGCTAATTCTGTCCTAGCAAAGGTCATCACTATCTCTTCTCTCCCGTCCTCTGTTTCCCTTTCTTTCTTTCTTTCTCTCTCGCTCTCTTCCCCCCCCCCCCCCCCCCCCCGCCCACCGCCTCCTCCCCAGGGTGATTCCGGAGGCCCTCTGAACTGTAAGGGTTCGGATGGACTTTGGTATGTCCAGGGAGTCACCAGCTTTGTGTCGTCACGTACCTGCAACGAGGTGAAGAAGCCAACCGTGTTCACACGCACCTCCGCCTTCACGGACTGGCTCAGCGACGTGAGTCACCCCGCACGGCCACCGTGAACTTTCACCTCATGAACCTTCCCACAGTCGCTAATGAGCTGATGAACACAAATGAGACTGAGAATTTATTTCACCCTTCTCTCTCTCTCTCTCTCTTTCTTGTCTTCCTCTCCTGTATCTCTCTCCCCCTCCCTCCTCTCTCTCACTCTCCCCTCTTTCTCTCACTTTCCCTCTATATTTCACAGTTCCCCCTATGATGTTTTTAATGGTGTTACTTATGTTCTCCCGCTGTGATTCTTTATTACTCTGCAACTCTACTGAATGTGTTCGTGAACAAACCTGTGCTTGTCTCTCCAGACCATGCTCCGCTACTGAAGAGCAAGATGGATGCCGACAGTGGGAAGATGATATCCCATTGGGAACCGTTTTTACAGGACAATTTTTCTCAATAAACATATTCTCATATACAGTAACTATCTTGTCATTATTTGAGTGTATTATATCGTTATATAATAATATAACCGTTTATGAACTATGCCCTTATTGTTTATGATGTGATATGATTCACACAGTGAATCCTGGCCTAGTCCTGTCTAAATAAGTTGTGATTGAGAGTCGCTGATTTAAAATGTCCAGTCACACAGATAAGCCCATAATTGCTCCTCCAAACGGTGAATATTACAGCAGACTGAAACTCTACCGTCAGCGTTCTTTCGAATCCACGTTCTTTCCCGTCTGGAGATAAGAAAATGGCCACAGCTCTGAGAGGTCACGGCTTCATTTCTCATCTTCCTTCGGGAAATAAATAACTACCGGTCCATACCGAGCGCTTTGAAGGCAGTGTTACCGATCAATCACCGACGAGGCCGTTACCCGCGCGGTGTCAGCTTGTGCGACCCTGCAGTGGCCGTGCGCTGAGAGGCGAGTCGGCGAAAGGCGGGAGGAAGCCGTTTGGAGCAGATAAATTGGTGTTGATGGCTAACCTTGACTTTAAAATTGCAACCATTCGCCGTTGAGTTGGATCAAACGGGGGCGATGTGAAAAGTAGTCCCCTCCCTCGTTTTTAAAGCGATTCGTTTATTTAGGTTTCTCAGCCATTATATTGATTTCTAAAACGTTCTCCACAAGTCAGCGGTTTTCTGGCATATCCTATGATCACGACCTAAGCTCCTGTTTATGTCGCGTTTAACCTTGTCCCCTATAATTTGTCTTGGTGCTGAGACTGTCGACCAAGGGGCTACTGTAATTGCTCGTAATAAAGCTTTGGCTTGTCGGCCTAACGTTTTATCTGCATTAAAACCACAACATATAGATCTCTCATCCTACAACTGTAGTCACAGCAAAACTGAGACATTTAGGAAACCGTCATCACATTGCGGGATGTGATACAGATTGGACGTGAAGGTCTCTCCACCCTGGGATGTGTGTGTGCTGAATGAGCTGACCACAAACATGAAGCCAGCAGTATTGGTCTGCTTGGAAAA
The DNA here is from genome assembly GCF_963692335.1 of Osmerus eperlanus. Lineage (NCBI taxonomy): Eukaryota > Metazoa > Chordata > Actinopteri > Osmeriformes > Osmeridae > Osmerus > Osmerus eperlanus. The sequence continues at coordinate 6,147,899 of NC_085041.1, forward strand.
TGGCAGACTTCTTCGACAGAAAGAGAATAGCTCTTTGTGTGTGTCTGTGTATGTATGATTGTGTAGAAGTGTGGAGTCTGCAAATGTGTGTGTGCATGTGTAAATGAATAAAATTGTCGTTTCTGCAAACGTTTGTGTGTGTGTTTGTGTGTAGTATATCTACATCCTTGTCTGTGCTCCATATCCTCACTAACTGGTCACATCTGGTATATTCGCTGATTTGAATTCCAGTATATTGTGTGGTAGTTGGTGCCCTCTGCTGGTCAGTATAGCTCAGATGATGGACACTCCCAAAGGTGTGGCAAAGAAACCCCACCCCGCTAAACACTGCATCTGTCTCTGATGTCATTCATCTCTGATCAAGCCAGTATACTCATACCCATACTCATCCAGTATAAACTAGCACTCTCAGAAACAACCTTCCGTCTAGATATCTCTTTCTGGAGGAGAGCATCCCCTCGCTGAATTGTTCCTCCGGAGGTTTCTCTAGCCTATATTTCTACTCTGAGAGTTTGAGGGATTTCCTCATCTTCTCTGAGGGTTTAGGTGAGTTAAAGGTGCTGATCTGTGGGCATCGGAGAAGCATGCTGTGACACTGCTTGTAAATGCTATCTCATTTGATATGAACAAGCTGCCAAACTGGCAATTGAACTCGGACTTGCCGATGTGTCATTTTCCAAAGTCGTCGTCCCCCTGGTTTGATAGTGACCTTGACACAACTTCACTCTCTGACACACAGAACTAGTTAAGACGAGTTCCCAGCAGCTGAGAGTTTATGGTTCTGGGCCCAGCCCAGCTAGGATCCTCCTCCTGAGAGACTACCGTCGAGCTGAACTCACTGACCCGGGAGATAAGCAGCTCGACTGAAAGGCCCCAACAACAATCATTAGCTCTAACTTTGCTGCCATAACCGACCCGTCAAGAATGTCGCTTCACGCCAGAGACTCTGAGATGGATGAAGCAATACGGGTTCTTGGAGATCCTTGGGGCTTCGGAGACGCTTATCTGCGTGGTTACACATGTTGGCAAGACATACTTTGATCCAATGTCCACGTTGTGTTGTTGAAAATCATTGATTGCTCCTATCTCCTTTTTTAATCCGGAGTGGGTGGAGGACATTGGCGGCAGATTTGAGGGTAAAGGTTGTGATCCGGTAAGACACGGCGCAGTGAGATGCTCTCCACATGGGCAACGATGGGTTTAGTCGTGGTCAATGTGTAACTGTGAGTTGTGTGCGGTCCCGTCACCTTGGAAACCATCCCTGGGTGGTAGATGTGACAGGTGTGAAGGACTCTTGTGTTTGTGTGTGTAAGCGGGGCAAACATTCAAGGCCACTTCTCACTACCAGGATGGCCTGGGAATCTAATCCGCTGATGTCAGGAAACCATCACAAGGCATGAGGTTGTAAGTGTTGATATCCTACAGAGACCCAGGTTTATGTCCCCTTCAGTGGACAGGGTTAGTAACTTTGCAACCAGACTGTATTTCTTTCTTTGGACCAGTTAACCCTTGTGTTATCTTCGGGTCGTTCTGACCCATCAGTCATTGTGACCCACCGTCGTATTGCGACAACTTTACCGCATACAAAAACAAAGTGAAGCATTTTCTTTTAACCGTTGGGCTGTCTCAGACCCCCCACATTGCGAAGGTTAAAAGAAAATTATTTTTATTTGTTTTTGTATTGGGTAAAATTGGGTAAACACAACGATGGTTCGTTATGAACCTTTGGGTCATGTGACCCGAAGGCAGCACGAGGGTTAAGAGGAAAACCTGGGCTTACTGATGATGTCACGAAAGCAAATGACCTCAGGAATAGTTGTGTAATTCTAGTTAGTTACTTGAGTCGCATAACTTAATAAGTTAACAACTAAGAAATTGTTGTTTTCTTTATATGTATGTTCCTTCAAATATGTCTATATGTCAATTAACCAAACCCAAAAACTTATGTTAGGAGGGAGGAGTGGCATTCCTGCATGAGCATAGAGGTCAAAGGTCAAGCGCGTAAAATTCCATCTGACCCAAGACACAAGTCACTTTGCTGTGTTGTACCTGCCTTTGGTTGCTATTCTTAGTTTAGGTTATTCTCAGCTGACAGGTGAATTATGTAATGTTATTAACGTATAACTTTTTAATTTATTTCATATTTAGCATTCATGAGAAAATGGGCAGGAGGGGGTGTGGTGGGGGGAGGAGTGGGGTAGAGGGAGAGGGGAAGAGAGGAGGTGGGCATAGGGGGTGAGAGGGGAGAGCGGGGTATATTGAGGAGGAGTAGGAGGAGGAGGAATGAGTCTTCCAAACCCAATGAAAGGACTGTAGATGTTTTTCCTGACCAGGTTTCAAAGGGTGAGTGAGAAAGCCTTGTCGAAGGGCACAACATTCCGACCCCGAGCACCAGATATAACTATATATACTATAACTAATATATAACTAATATATAACTATATCAGTAAATGTGATCAGCACATATCTGCACAGAAGCATAAAGTTTTGTTGCTTTATCTACAAGGCGTTATCAACCATTTCTGATAAGCAAGACTAATAATTAAGTCTGGTTTTATAGCTTAATAGTTAATAACGCTGCATCTTTGAGGGTCTTTGGGAGTGATTGTATTTTATCAACGGCTAATTAATTTTCTTACTTAATTCTTTGATTTATTCTTAAATGATTTCTTATTTATAATCATTCATAATCCTCAAAGACCTGCACACCTCGAGGACCCTGAGGCGTGCGTGGAAGATTGTGGCTGACTCCTCCCACCCTGGACACACTCTGTTTCAGCCACTCCCCTCCGGCAGAAGGCTGCGGTCCATCAGGACCAAAACCTCACGCCATAAGAACAGTTTCTTTCCTTCCGCAACTAGCCTTATTAGCAAGGCTCCAAACTGACACTCTGTCACTTTACCTCATACACCTGTCACTTGAACACATTCAGTATTATGTTTTATTTTATATTATTTTATTCTATATTATTTTATTCTATATTATTTTATTCTATATTATTTTATTTTATCGTATTTTATATTATATTGTATAGCTCTGCCAGTATTTTGTTGAACATTTTCTACATTTTATCTTGTTATATATTTTTTATTTTATTGTATTTTATATTATATTGTATAGCTCTGCCAGTATTGTGTTGTACATTTTCTACATTTTATCTTGTTTATTATGTTTACCGTATGCACCTGCCCACCAAAGTAAATTTGTTGTTTGTTACCATTTACTTGCCTATTAAACACTATTCTTACTCTGATTCTGAAACCACTTATTTAACCAGTGAGGCGGACTGAATGTCTGGTATGGTCTGTTTTGTGGGTCGTAGGGCAATCTTTTTAGCATGTGTTCATGTTTAGGATTTAAAAGTGAAGGTAGGCCATGTGAACATGGGGAGATCATCTCCACACAGGAAGGGTTGTGTGATACCCCAACTGAGCACTGACAGGGTTGGAATCATGCATCTATATGTTCAGTATGACATGCCAATATCAGCACCTGTACATGTACTGACACAGGACCAAGTGTGTACTCTAGGACAACTAGTGTAGCATTATCCTGTATGGTACTGTATTGGTTGGATTCTGTTTATTCAGCATTCAGTGACCAGTGACCATTGTCACTGTTTTTTTAAGTTTGTCATAACACAGTGAACCCATTAACACAACATTGTAATTGCTTTATTGTGGCCAAATAGGGAATTGTTTACTCAGTCAAAAAGTGAATATCCTTATCTTTTTCCATGAAGCTATATTGATAAGAGTATATGGTGTATGTGTATTTGGTTGTGTGTGTTTGTGTTGGAGTCAGCTTGACTTTGTGTGTTTGCAAGCATGCCTTTGTGCAGGGCTGGACTGGGACTGAACAATGGCCCTGGCATTTTTGCTCAGACCGGCCCACCACAATCGGTCGGACTCTGAGCCACTGCATCTGACACAAGAAACAGAGGGGGAGGGATGGAGAATGTTAAGAGATGTGATTGGGCCAGCCCAGTGTCAGTATGGAAAATGAACCAATGGGCCGCTGTCCCTGCTTTATGGGCCGGTCGTTGGCCAATTTAAAGTTGATTAAAAACAAAATGCAAAAAAACAAATCATATCATATCGGCCACAAGTGCGCAGATTACCAGTCCAGGCCTGCCTTTGTGTGTGTTTGTGTAATAGGTTACAAGAGTCCCACACACCCTAATACCAGACAGGGGATAAGTTACACGTTTGATTATTTTAGTCAAACATTTGGAAATCTCGGGGAACGAGGATCTGCTATCACAAAATACGTGTGAACCGTATGGAACACTGTCTATTGAACGTTGAAATGCATGACGTTCCACTTGCAACCACAAGAGGGCACCAATCATCATAAACTATCTGCAGGTGCGAAGTCACCTTGGTGGCGGACCTTCTATAGATAGTAGCTTCTGCAAGTCTGTTTCCAACCAATACACTGAAGCCTTGTATGGTGAATTAGGAATGAAAGTGATGGAAAACTGAAGAGTATTCACCAATATGCGCTTTAAACAGTGAACATGTATAGACAAAACATGTATTGAAAGCATAAAGACATCTTATCAATATTTCTTGATAACTTATCAATTCATGATTTTTATGTTGTTTTGTGAAAAAACAAATTATTCCTAAACTATTTGGGGGGGTTAACACGTGCCTCTGAAAACTACTGACCTTCGAAAACCTATTTTTTTCCTTCAAATTGACGTGGAATCTTAAGGGCACATCATTATAGATTCAACGTGTTATACTTTTTTTGTTAAGGCTACTGGTCAAATGATGCCTGTTCCTGTACGAACTTTGAACAGGGACGATCGGATTTTACCGGCCCAGAGCTATATAAACCGCCACTAGACTTCATGCAGGTAGCACAGGTGAACTACCCTCCTCCCAGTTAAGGAATTCTGCATAGACTGACAGACACAACACTGCAGGTGCGTAAACTGTCAACTTTATCCTTGAAACTACACTATGATTTCGCTACAGAACAGGTAAGAGTTAATACCTGACCAACACATTATGTTAACCTTTTCCCTTCAAAATATTAAAACACTATGTTAACTAACTATCTGAACTTACTCGGTGTTAATTATCATTGAATTGCGTAAAAGTGTAGCCTATTCAATGGTCCAATTGTTTTGTTTTGTGTGGGGGATGCTGCAAGCTGTGGTGTGGACATCTGTTGAAACGCATATCTATTTAGCTTAATCACGGAGGGTTCGCAAGTTTTTACTAATAATAGTCTTAAAAAGTCTAATCATGATGACAAGTACGATAGTGCAAACGGGAACTGCGAAACGGTCTGAAAGCATGGTCTTAGGAGAAGTTTGCGTTGGAGGATGTCAAAATAACTTGAGAAGCATTCACATAAAGAGGAGCTGTGGAGTCTGTCAGTCAATGTCTCCTGCTTCTCGTGAACAGGTCATGGCCCCACGCCCGGAAGTTGGGGAGGACTCCTCTCATAAACTTGGTAAGTGAATATCATTTATTATTATAATTGAGGGACATTTACAAAGCGAAGAAGTGATGGGGATTCAAACCTCTCGACTATCCCCCATCTACAATCCTTGATTTCACCTCTCCACCCTCCTCTCTCCACCCTCCTTTCTCTCCTCTCCAGAAAGCAAAAAACCAGGGACCAGATTTCTGTTGTTTTAACAGCATGCACGTCTGATCTTTAATTCTCTGCTATACTGAAATTACTATTCTAACTTGTAATAACTTTAAGTAACTTGTCAGAAGTACATAGCTCTAACAAATAGTGCAAATAGAGCCAAACCACGCCTCTTAATGGTGTCCACTCGCATCCTTCCACCCCTCAGAGGATGACAGTGCTACAGCAAGGCAGTTAGCGGTTCTTCCGGCATATTCCACGGTGGATCTGGTGTCGAAGGAGACGGAAGGGGCAGAGGATCCCTGGGACCTTCCAGAGCTGAAAGACACAGGGGTGAAGTGGTCAGGTGAGCAGACCATCCACCTGTCTGGCCCCAGCCCTGGACCAACGCCTAAAATAAACACACAAAAGAAAACTGCATTGAAAACGTATAAACAATGTATTTGTTTATACATACAACTGTACAAACTGTTTAGCAGATCATTTGTATTCAAAGCTGCATAGGGTGGGATAGAGGGGGATTTGAACCTAGGACCTCTTGATCTGCAGTCAAATAGCCTCTCTCTCCTCTCTCTCTCTCTCTCTCTCCCCTCTCCCTCTCTCACCTCTCTCCTCTCTCTCTCTCTCTCTCTCCCTCTCTCTCTCTCTCTCTCTCTCTCTCTCTCTCTCTCTCTCTCTCTCCCTCTCCCTCTCCCTCTCCTCTCCTCTCCCTCTCCCTCTCCCTCTCCCTCCCTCTCCCTCTCCCTCTCCCTCTCCTCTCCTCTCCCTTCTCTCTCTCTCTCTCTCTCTCTCATCTCTATCTCTCTCTCTCTCTCTCTCTCTCTCTCTCTCTCACTCTCTCTCTCTCTCTCTCTCTCTCTCTCTCTCTCATCTCTCTCTCTCTCTCTCTCTCTCTCTCTCTCTCTCTCTCTCTCCGTCCCCGAGCAGAGTTGGACACGAAGGGCAAGGTGTTGCGGGTGCTCACTGCCGTGGTGAAGCTGGTATTGCTGGTGGGATTCCTCTACATGTTCGTCTGCTCTCTGGACGTGCTCAGCTCTGCCTTCCAGCTGGTTGGTGGTAAGGCAAATCAATCAAGTAATTAGCTAGCCAATCAATGAATCAATCCAACATCTTCGTTTACCACAGCACATTCAAGACAAGACAATGCAATTCTGTCTGATAGACAATCGAGCGATGCAGTCTATTATTAAAAAAGCACATGGGTAAAGCGACAGGAAAAGGCCAGGGTCAAGATTTCTGGGACAATTAAAATGGGACAGTTATTAAAATGGGGTGTCAACCAACATCTGAGAAATACCCACAGTATGTCTCAACGACAGTAACACTGTTCCATGTCACATGCTGTGCAGTGTGTTTTGATCACTAGTGACACATGTTCATAAAATAGCCTGTATGAGTTATATGAGCTAATACTGATGTGAACGACTCATAAACACTCCCTGGATGACTCATTAGAATCATTCTCATCGTCCTCAGGCAGATTTGCTCACACATCTTGGGATGAAAAAGATGTACTTAAAGTAGACTTAAGTACTACATACTTACATATATTAAAGTTAGCAGTACATAAATGTACAAAATCGGTACATTTTAAGTACACTTCCAATTCACGTGTGGAAAAGATAAATGTCAGTCAAATGTTCAAAACCTCTCATGTAATAGTTTAGATTCGATCTCAGTATGGTGTGTCCACAGGGAAGGTGGCTGGGGA